>NW_010167303.1:0-23712 GCF_000695765.1 Mesitornis unicolor
GTGGCTGGCCTAGGCATGAACCATGACACTCTCTCTTAAAAAGGAAGATGGAAAACTCTTATAAATTATTATTCCTTTTCTAAGATAAATATCTAAGATATCTGAGATTCCTTCCCAGCTCTAAGTGCCCTTTTCTCTCTCCTTTTCTCTTTTCTTTCCCCAACTCTCCCTGCCAAAAGGCCCAGGCACTGAAAAAAGTTCACAATATGTAAATAAACAAAACAAATACAACCAGTAACACAGCCCAAAATAGAGAGAGAACAGTTCTTTACTGGTACTCACATAAACATAAATAACAGTTGATCAGGTGTGAAATCCACTAGTAGAATACACACACTTTTCTTATTCATAAGTCAAACCTTCAAACCCCAGACCACACTTGAGGTTTGTCCAGAATGTATGCCTTGTCCCTTGCCCTGTTATGCAGTTTAAAACGCCAGTCTTGGGTCCTTACAGAACCCCTACTCACTGACTAACCCAACTTGGAGATCTGTAGGAGCCCATATACTCATTCACTCACTCAACCATCCACCTAGATCCCATGCATAGAGCATGGGCTTTTATATGAGAGAATACAGAGCTCCTGTATAGAACAGAAAATGAGCATAGCATTTAATAAAGAGACAGGGCAGACTGGTGGTGAAGCAGAGGACTCAGCCTCCCAAGCATACTGACCAGCAGCTTGCTTACACAAAACTGGTAATTAATTAATATTAAAACTTGCCTTAAACACAAAAATAAGAATACTGAAACAGTGTAACTAAGAACAGTATACAACTATTTTATAACACTATGATGGCATAGCCATCAGATACAGTATATAAGCATTTTACAGAAGTATGTGACCAATAGGACACAAAAGATCAAAGAAACACATAGTGTAGGAGGAGACAACCAACTGATAAAAAAGGAGAGAGGATTGCAAATAGGCAGTTCATTTTCTTGAATACTTAAGAACAGGGACTGGAAAGAAGAAAAAAAAGATGCAAAGCATTGGGAGCAGACAAGAACTCTATTTGGGAGGGATACAAATAGCATTAAAATGCCAAGTATGAAAATAAAGCATGGAGAAGAAAGACAAGTCTTCTGCAGTTTTAATGTTTCCTTCCAAAGAGCTCTCAAGCCTAATTACCTTGACCTCAGAAAGCCACCAAGGACCACTGCCTTCAGTGCTAAATATGCAGCAACTGGTCTGCCATATTGTATACTCACAGTTAATTTAGAGCATAAGTGTTAAAGACTAACAGCACCACGTATGTAGTGATGATGATTAATAACATGTAAGAACTAAAAGTTACTACTGTGTATTGGTAATGAATCGATTTAGTAAAGTTTACCTTTAAAGTTTAAAACTAGAATGATTCTGGCCATCTCAGCCAGCTCTAATTTCCATAAAAATATATATATTTGTACAAACAAATATAAAAATATGCATAAGTCTAGTATCAACAATTCCTTCCTATGCAATTCATGACTGTTGGTTTGTTTTTCGTATCAGTTGCTAAGGTCTGGTTAAATGTCTTTAGTGTTGCACTTGAATGGTTAATTTTGTAGCCTCTCACTAAGCTGATAATTCTGCTCTTTGCTGTTATCTTTGACTGTATGTGTGTATAATGACTGTATATGTGCTTAATTTATTATTGTTCACATCACTGATTGTGTCTCTTATGCTGAACAGTACTTAGCATAGTAACCTGGTAGAACAAATCCATACATTCTAGATGTCTATACAAGATGGTATATCAGATAAATTTTGACCCCAATGAAGTTAGTGAACATTTTGATATAGAAGTCAATGAAATCAGTATTTCATTGGTCTCCTATCTTCTTTGAGCCTTGATTGTTAGCCATTCACATTATATATTACAGAAACACACTGTTACATAACATCTATCCTTCTCTAACTTTCATTATTTCTACCCATAGACTACCATGTGCAGTGGTGCATATTCAGTTTTACTTAATAACCAGCAAACTGATTAGGATGCAAAGAAGGATAATGGAGTTGATTAAAGGCTTCCCAAAATTCACTTGTGGAGAAAAGCTTTAAAAGCTAAATAAGTCTAGCTTGGTTAAGATATAAGGGAATGGTGACCTCGTAATGTGCAGAAATATTTAATGCCTGTCAATATTTCAGATGAAAATATAACAGTTTGGTAGAGGAAGAATGGGAAGGAATGGTATGAAAATCCCCACAAGAAAACAATGTTTTGATCTTCACAGAATAAAATTCAGGCAGTGGATCTGATCAACAACAGACCGAAAATGACAGAAAGCCTCAAATATTATGCCTCACTTAATCTTTTCATAATACTGTTAGAAGAAATAACAAAATTACATTGTTTAGAGTGTGGAGCTTGGAATGGTTGATTCTAATTTGAGTTTGGTTACTGACTCATAAGAGAAAATGAAGAGATTATTTCCTTCAAGGCAAGAATTTTCTAAGTACAATGTGATGATAACAAAAGACAACTTACTTTTAGGAATGTGAGGAAGAGAAAGTGGCTTTAAAATGTGAAGTAAATTTATGAAAGTGAAATGACATGGGTATCAGAATTTTCTGTCTGTAGCCTAAAGCAACAATTTGATTTCCTAAAGGCATTACAGAATACAGATATTGCAGAAGAACATGGAAGCTAAAAGCTAAGTTTTTGAGATTTACTCTGGAGCTGTTTAGCATTTCAATGTCACTTTAGAAAAATAAGACTGCTTATAAGGAAGTTTTTAACACTGAGATGCCTTAAAAGAAATCTGCATGTGGCATAAATTCTTTTTATATATACATAATGTCAGAAAATTAAAATCAAGACAGCAGAATTATCTCTTTATGACTGTACAAAAGGTCCTGAGATCATGCACTCTTTGAACCAGGTAAACATAAAAGTATGCAAAGCCAAATTCAGAAAATATATCATTCCCAAATCAGAGAGGTGTATTCATCTCTGAATAACTTGTAAAAATATTACTATAGTCACTATATTGGATACAACCAATCATGCAGATCAGACTGTGTTGATTTTGTTGGGATACATACTCAGCAGCCCCAAAAGCTGAGTAGAATTGAAAGAATAACAGACTAGGTCTGTCTGGTTCTTCCAGTTCCGCTGCCTTCAACTGCAAGGAGAGAGGAAAAAATAAAAGGTGCTCCGGATTCCCTCACCAACCATCCCAAGGCCCTGATGTCTCTTTTGATCGTTCTTGGACTACATGACGTAGCTTCATTGCCACCTACATGAAAGATCAATAATGGGTACCAAGGGCAGTACCAAGCTAGGAACTGTCCTAGTGATGTCCTTAACCCAGGCTCAAGAGAGGAAGCAAACACCCCTAAGAGGAAAGTCTGTCCAGCATATTGGATCCTCTCTTCCCCTTAGAAAGGAGTCTCCTACAACTATAACCCATCTTTCTTCCTTGTGGAGGTGGTTGTGATGGGGAGGTAGGTCTTTCTGACCTTGGCGACACCTCTGGTGTAGATGGACCATTATCCACATCATCCATTGACTGGCCTTCCACATCTAGAGCCTCATACCTACTGTACTGTACAAAGGCACCTGGGAGGGTTAAGTGGGCAAGTAGGGAGTTTGCCTTCCACCCCGAGTGTAGACTTGGCTCCATTCACTCTTTTCCTCTAAGCTGCTCTCTTCAGCCTGGCAGAGGGAGGATACAAGGCCCCCTTGATCTTGTTTTTTTCTGGTCAGTGTTCCTATTTCTGTCTCAAGGCAGTCAGAGCAATACTCCATTCTGAGACATGGTCAGCTGTCTAGGCTATCCGTGAGTTTAACCTCGTAAATCTGACTCTTAAAATGACTGTCAAGTGTAGTTTCTTAATTTCTCCCATGTCCTTTTCTATCCTACTGGCAAATGTACTGCACTGGAGCTTGTATTACTAGCATGTATTTACTCCTTCCCTGTTGGATGAGCTTAGGATCACAGTTTCAATGGATGTAGTTCTATAAACATCAGAGAATCTACATTCATATAAACAGGATATGTATTTATGAAATGACAACTGTAAACAATTGCATATTTAAGCTGGAATATGAAGCAAAATATGTTTACTGTCCCGATGCTAAAACCAGAAAAAGCAATTTAAGCTATTTAAAATCAAAATCATTATAAGGTTTGTAGCAGCTGAATTATAAATCCTTCATGCATGGGGAAATTAATATTCTAAAGAAAATACTAACAATTACACTGGATTTTTTCCACAAGTGTTACTGTAAACACATTCTGAATACATTTCTGCAAGCTTATGAAAACTTTATAAGACCCAAAAAGAATAAAATCAAGTAAAATGTAAAAATAAAAAGTAACTTACAAAGTAAAAAAAAACCACATTCTGTGCTTCTTTTAAGAAGTTTTTCTTTTTAGCAGTGGATAAAATCAGTTATCTTTTGAGATTATTGAAAGATGAAATAATTGTAAAAAAGGTTAACTAGGACCATCCGATCAGCTTCTCTCTCCTGCTGTGTATCACAGATCATATTTTTGCATTTTCTGCAGTCATCCCAAAGTCAAGATTGCATCAAAGTCGACAATTGTCTCTGACTAAAAAAATACTCTATGTAACTACACTGAAATAATCTTTTTTGCAGTGGTTAATTGCCCTCACTCTTTGATACTTGTGCCTTATGCCCAAATTGAATTTGCCCAGCTTCAACTTCCATTGATTTTTTACTTTATTTTGCTTTCTCTCCTATACTGAAGTGACCTTTATTAATTAGTGTTTTTCTTCTAAGGAATACATAAGCAGGAATCAAGTAATTTCTCCGTCTTTTTTTTCTTACACTGGGTAGGCTTCCTTCTTAGCTATGCTTGTCTGAAAAAAGATGCTTCTCAACTGTAAAGAGCAAGACATACTTGTTTTCTTGCCCAGAAGTACATACTTCACATGATGTGCACAGTCACACAATATCCTGTGTAGCAAATTTAGAGAACAGTGCTTGGCTGCACTTCCAGAGTTACTTCCAGAGTTTACTTCCAGAAAGTAAGCCGGACACCTTGAAGACACAGTACCATCCAAAAAGTCATACAGATATCAACTGAGTTTTTAATTGTCATCAAATATTTGTTTGAAATTGTTTTCAAATAACTCTGTGAAAAAAAATAAACTTTTATATTTTAAGAACTCTCAAAAAGTGATTATTAGAAGGCTGAGCAATATTTCAGTAGTAGTAATAATGCTATGTGAAAGAAAAAGTAAAATCCCTTTCCACATTCCCAGGTTCCTACTCCGTACTCACTCCATTAATAATGCCAAGGATTACACTAATTTTTCTTTTAATTTTCATTTATTTATTTATTTTTGTTACAGCATAGTTGCAGAATGTTCTACAGAGATGTACAAGTGTCTGGTCGCTATGGTCTTTAACACTTTCTCAGAAATACTGAGTAACAGGAGAGTCTCTCCTGTCTGTCAAATTATGAAGTATAGTTATAAGCTAACACTTCTGTTTCTATAGTGTATATAACCATATACAGATTAATGTGGGATCCAGATCTCCAGTATAAATGCTACATTCTGATCACTATTTACTGGCATTTGTGACATTTGAAAATGTTAACACCAGAGATTCTGTTTTTATATTCAGACCAGTGAATAAAACTTTGATCACAGTATACACATCTTATATCTAACACATATAATATACGATATTAATGATAAATATTAACACACTTATAATTTATTAATATAACATATGCAATGCAGTATATTATATATTATGTCCTAGTATATAATAATAATTATTATCTCAGTCTCAGAGGAATACTATTAGAAAAATGATGGTAAGCAATTTATATGGATAATCACTTCTGCTAACTCATTATATATTTCTCTGTTTTTTTTTTAATGTCGGTGTTATCTTTAGTCTATAATTATTTTTTTGAAAGAGAGTACTGTTTACCACATCTTAAACAAAATAATAAAGTACCATTATCTTCTAACTCTTCAACCTGCTTGAAGAATTAATTCAAGTTTTTTTGTGAGGTCTATTTTCTGTTATTAAATCAAACTGGCAGGAATTACTTATATTCTTTTAATTATTTATAAGGTGAGTTGTGTATAAGTGTTCCATTAATGTGCCAATACTAGATGTCAGAATAACTCTCCTAAGGTTATGCAATTATCATCTCCCATTTTGTTAAAGAATATCTGAAGTGTAGTGTTAGTTTACAAATACCAAAGATCTAAGGAATTGCCTATTTAATCAACAATTACAATTTAAGGGTAAAGAAATGTAGTAAAACAGTATACTGTATTATGTTAAATGTGGTATCGACACCTACAAAGCAGTGTACAGCATTAAGAGGCATCAATTAAAGAAAGAGACTATGCTACCTGATAAAACATTATCTACCATTAAATAGAGGTGTTTTCTTCCAGACCTGAGTAATAAACCATTTTTGTAAGTAATATATAGGGTAAAATAAAGTCTGTCATCTCAGAATTTTCCACTATGTATTTTCATGTAAAATTTCAGGGTGCTGTGTGAAATTCTCATTACATTCCTTCATTTCCTCAAGTCATAAATTCACAAATATGGCACTACTTCTGACCTTCATTCCCTTCAGTGAAGATGAGGCAATCACACAGTAAGCTGAAAGAAAAATGAAGAGAGAATGTGCCATTTCTTTCAGCTATGAATCCCTGTTACTCTAGAAGAGATTTTGTTGTGTACATCACAAAGTAGCTGTGGAATATTATTCTGGACAGATCACGCTTTCAATCACAGGAATGATTTAACAAGGCACTGCAGTCCATGCGCCTGCATTCAGAAATGCCCTGTAAAACCTGAAAGAGAGTGTCTATCTTTAAGCCAACACAGGAAGGAAGGATATCTGATTTCTACCTGGAAAGTAAACTTGAAAGGGAAATGTATCCTTTTTTAAGCTTCTCAATGCCTTAACTATTGTTAGTATAATCTTGAATCTTCTCCTCTGTTACAATGGGGAAACAGACAGAGAAACAATAATTGGTATAGAAGCACGCTTGGTTTTGCTATCAGCAACAGAAAGTGTTTGGGAAGCAGCTTTGTTGCTACCACTGAACCTCTTTTGCTGGAGCATAAAACCAAAGACGTTTGTGGAACCCCTTTTTCTCCTACTCATGAGTATGACTTTACTGCCTTTATCTGTGTGTCATACTCAGTATTTTCCTATTTTGACTGTTTGAAAGAAGGCCTTGTCCTCTCTTTTTCCAATGTAGCTGAGAAGCAGATTTATTTAGAAAAGAGAATGATTGATAACGAATTTACAGCTACAGCTCAAGCATATGTGTCAAGACTGTAACTTTTACTGAAGAAAGTAAGATGAATCTTCAGCTACAGAAAAAAAGACTGTCATAATTCTTTTGTATTTGTTAGAGAGAAATTAGAATGGTACTATATGTATCATTGGGCTAATTTTTACATGCTATTTACCTATGTACCTTTGTCCACTTTGATGTAACTAGCATGCATGGATGATTTTCTATCTGATTCTCTGGGGTTAGAAGATGTTGTTTATTCATTAACTAGGAATAAATGATTCATCATCAGCAATTGAGATAGTGGACCAAATACAAGAATGTTAACCTCCATTAATCTCTATTTTACACTTCCTATACCTTGTCCAAGTTACTTTGATCTTTTGGTAGTGTTTTATGATAGCCTGTTTGACAATTGGTTTTTCAAATTAGGAAAAGGATAATAATTTGTTTCTTTGTTTCATTATCCTATATAATGAGTATGGATTGTATTTCACAAGCCAGAATCCAGAAGATATTGCTTGCTAATTCTGTAAGGAGGTAATTAACATAAAGCAGCAAACTTTTTACAAGTTAAACGTTGTTAGAATGTAACCATAAGAAAAACAAAATAGAAACAGTTTTTAATAATTGTCCATCTAACTTTTGATGAAGTATCACAGATTTTATCAGTGAAAAGTAAAATTAAAGTGTTTTTTATTCTAAAATTCAGTCTTTGGAAAATTATAACCTATGATTCTATGTAATTATAGCCATATGTCTTTCCATCTTTGCATACAACTTCACATACATGCTCAAAAATATTTTACATTTTAGCAGAATGTTTAACATGATTGTCAATTATCGTGATAGAAAGGAAAAGACTTACTAAGTCTACATATAAATCCTCTGGCAAAGACAGAGGGTATGTTGGCTCTTCACTTTCCCTTTTTTCTTTGTGCCCTATGTTTCAGTTTCTAATATGCTTAGTAACGAGTAATTTATTTTTCTAGGTGATAGAGTTTGGAGTAAAAGGACAACTTTTTATGTGATGTTGAATGAGCAGTCTGACTATTTGTGGAAAAAAATCATTATACTTTGTCTCTACCATTACATTGCTGAAAGGTATTTACACAACCTAGAGCTGAAAAAATTAAGGAAAAGATTATATAGGAGGTGTCAATACTGCTGAACGAGTACCCCAATCTGCAGTATTTCTAATTCCTAGCTGGAAATGCCTGACAAAGCCACATACCATCTCTATACAGGCCTAAACCTGTATTATGTATTATCACTTTATTCCATTTCATAGTTTTGGAATAAAGGAGTTTTGGTGTTCAACTCTATTGTGGTTAAACCCTGGCAGGCAGCTCACCTCCACACAACTGCTCGATCATTCTCCCCAGTGGGACGGGGAAGAGAATGGGAAGACCAGAAGTGAGAGAATTCGTGGGTTGAGATAAATACAGTTTAATAAGTAAAACAAAACAAAACAAAACACCAACAGAAAAACCACAACTGAAACAACTCAGCAAAACAAAGCGAAGAAAAACAAATGATGTAAAAGCAATAATTCACCACTCAACCAGATGCCCAACCAGTCCTTGAGTTGGCAATCCCTGGCCAACTCCCCCTCCACTTTTATTGATGGGCATGACATTATATAGTATGGAATATTCTTTTTGGTCAATTTGGGTCACCTGTCCCACCTGCATTCCCTCCTAGCCTCTTGCCCTCTCCCAACCTACTTTCTAGGGGAAGAGTAAAAAATTGAGAAAACTTTCATGCTGTGTAAGCAGTGCTCAAAAATAACTAAAACATTTGTGTGTTATCAACATTGTTTTCATCACAAATGCAAAATGTAGCACCATAGAGGCTGCTATGAAGAAATGGACTCCTTCCCAGCCCAAACCAGTATGATTTCATATGGGAGCCACAAGTAAGTAAAGTATTAGGTTTAACTCTTAAGAGTTCAGGACCTAAAACCAAATCCATATTTCACATCAAAACAAAGTCTAGACACAGCTGTCATTCCATTCTCTCATTCCTGGGAATTAACCATAGCAGCTGATCTGCTGGATGAAGCTGCATCTGTCATTCAATTCTGTTTCGGTCTTCTGTAAAAGGGAGGGAAGTGGTGTTCTCTGTGGAAGTCTGAGTTGATTCCTTCAGGCTTTAAGATCTATCAGAATTTTCACTGGAAGGCATTTTACTTTCCTTTCAATGTTCAGCATCTGTCTAAACATGTGTGCTCTTGAAAACAAGTGAAGTCTCTATTACTCTGCCTTCCTAGGGCAATTACTGAGCATAGCGGGAATATGCAAAGAGGGAAAATAAATTAAAGAAATATTTGTGTAATCCCGACAGTACATTGTAAGTCAACAAAATCATGCTGTTGGGATCATGTTGAAGAGAGTCCCAAACTACTTTTTTGATGCACTTAGCAGATGTTCTTCCAAAAATATCTTGTCCCTCCAGTAAATATTATTTACACATTCCGTAACCTATCTCTTTCTTTGCCAAGTTAAGCTTTAACACATTTGCTTATGCGGTTTTCTTAATGTGAAAAAAAAGTGAGTTCATGTATCCAGATTGTATTCAAATATTTGCATTAGTTGTAAAGCTCCTATTCATTTAAGAAACAGAAATAAAATTAAGGTCAACAAAAAAACAAACAAACAAGCAAACAAGAAGTTAACTGTTGTCACGTATACTATATGGCATACCTTTTCAATAAATTCTGCATGAATCAATCTGCATAGTTGCACACCAATTCGTTTTAGTTTCATATTATTTTAATATTTGATTTAGTGTCACTTTTCAGTGAACATTTTATTAATATTTCACTTCAGTCAGTATTTGTCACCTTACTAGCTTTTTTCCAAAAAAAATCTGTAGTTATCAGATCTGTATCTGAAAAGAACAAATGGGTAGAGTTGTGGATTTGATAAGAACAATTCCTAATAAACTTGTGTGGTATGTTGGTCCCAGCTAGAAGCCAAGCACACACATGGCACTTGTTCACCTCTCTCTACCCAGTGGGACAAAGGAGGAAGATCATGGAATCATAGAATCATGGGCATGGTGGCGGTAGGTTGACAGTTGGACTTGATGATCTTAGCAGTCTCTTCCAACCTTAATGATTCTATGATTCTATGATTCATCAAGATTGGAAAAGATCTGTAAGCTCATCAAGTCAAACTGTTAAAACAACACCACAATGCCCATTAAACCATATTCCAAAGGGTCACATTTCCACATTTTTATAATACCTCCAGAGATGATGACTCCACCCCCTCCCTGGGCAGCCTGTTCCAATGCCTAACCACTCTTTCAGTAAAGGAATTTTTCCTAATATCCAATCTAACCCTTCCCAGGCACAACTTGATGCCATTTCCTCTTATCCTATCCTTAGTTACTTGGGAGAAGAGACCAACACCTTCCTCGCTACAACCTTCTTTCAGGTAGTTGTAGAGAGTGATAAGGTCTCCCCTCAGTCTCCTTTTCTCCAAACTAAACCATCCCAACTCCCTTAGCCGCTCCTTATAAGGCTTGTTCTCCAAAACTTTACCAGCTTTGCTGCCCTTCTCTTGAGACACATCAGCACCTCAATGTCCTTCTTATAGTGATGGGCCCAAACCTAAACACAGTATTCAAGGTGTGTCTTCACCAGTGTCAAGTACAGGGCCACGATCACTTCCCTAGTCCTCCTGGCCACACTATTTCTGATACAGACCAGGACACCATTGGCCACCTTGGCCACTTGTGCACACTGCTGGCTCATGTTTAGCGAGCTGTCAGCAAATATGTCCATGTCCTTTTCTGCCTGGCAGATTTCAATTGGGAAGCTTTTCAAAATAGGTAAGAACAAGAGTGACAAAACTTGAGCTTTCAAATAAGGACAGGAATATGCCTTGTCAAGCACTGTTGTGGGGAAAACAGACTTGACTTGGGGAGTTTAACTTCATTTATTGGCAATTAGCATAAATATTCAATTACCGATGTAGGTATTGGGAAACTGACATCTTGCCCCCTGACAGTGGAGGCAGGATACTGCCCATGTTATCCACATAAGGTGTGTGTCTCTGAAATCACACTACCACTGATAGAGCCAAGGGACGTCTTTACTTTTCTCTACATTTAAAAGTTTTTTCCATAATTAATTCTTGCTGCCAGATGACTTGGATATCAAGTGTTTCCAGCAGTCTGTCAGAGCCATGGCATCACTTATAGATCCTCTGTTCGCTATCAGCAATTGAGTGAGTTGCCATATGGGCACATTGGCTTGATGGGGCTCTGAGCAACCTGATCTAGTAACAATGTCCCTGCTTACTGCGAGGAGGGTGGGCTGTATGATCTTTAAAGGTCCCTTCCAACCCAAACTATTCTATGATTCTATGATCTTTCTTACTGTCTCAACAAACCTTTAATAATAAGTTATCAGACTCCATTACTGTTTGGACCACAGAAACAAAAACAACAAACATTAAAACACCTCTTTTTCCCCCTTTTCCAGTTTAAAGTTAACTTCAAATTTCTCTCCTTTTCCTCCTTTCTTTTTTTCCCACTTCAGTATTTCATTTCAGACATCACAGGTTACTCAGTCCCTTCAGTGAGACAATGAATAGTGCAGGGAGTCGAGGTCAGTACTTTGTGGTTTCTTTCTGCTGCTCCTTATTTCTTATCTTTACCGTATGATCCAGCAGAGGTCTTCCAGGCCCATAGTCCCTTCAGATGGGAAGGCCCATACTTTGCCATGAAGAATCTCCTCTGACCTTGTTAATCCTTCATTTCTTCTGTGGTTCCCTCTGTTGTTCTCTTCTCTTTTTTCAATGTTTTTGTACAAGTTTCCTTGTAGAGAGGCACAACCATCTTCGCTGATGTGCTCAACTGTGTTCTGTAGTGGGTCCATTGGAGCCAGTTGGGACAGGTTTTGTCCAGCACAAGACAAATCCTCATCTCTTCTCACAGAGGCCACCCCTGCAGTCCACTGTTACCAAGAACTTGTCAATTACATCCAACACATACTTTCAAATTACATGAGTAGACTACAATGACTATAATCATAAGCATGATGAAAAATCAAACTGGACAATTACAGAACCACCAGTTTGACCTAAATGGGAAGCTACAGTCAGTAGAACAAATTCTGAAGGAAGAAATAATTAAATCAATAGAAATGAAAGGAATATGGATAAATTGAATCAGGGGATCAGTAAACGCAGATTGTGTCAGACTGATATAACATTTTCTTAAATGAAAGGACTGCTTTTATAGACAAGAGAGTTATGGTAGATCTAATCTATCTTGACTTCTTTACAATGCTTGATATGATACCCCATGGGAAATTTTCACTTAAGATGGTGGTTAGTACCAGAACTGTAAGTTGAATAAAGAATTATCGTGTGATAGGGAGATTACTAGTATAGTACTCAATGGATTAGTTTTGCAGCTAATCTATAATACCTTGCTTAATGACAGTGATACAGCTGATGCTAATGGATTTTTATGATGACAGAAAGTTGAGAAATGTAAAAAGCAATAGGACCACCTGAATATCTCCAGGGAAGAATGAGACAACCTCGAGAAAAAAAAAAACACCAACAAAAAAACCAAACCAAAACAATAAAAATGATAACATGAACTGCAATTCACCTGGGGAATTAAAAACTTACCTCTGCTAATAGGTAAAGATCTACCAGCTGGATGACAAAGCAGATAAAGGATTTTGTTACACTGATTGATGACAGGGTGATTTTAAGTCACAGACTTGAAATGAAAAAGAAGTATCTTGAGGGATACCAAACAAAACATTTTGGGTAAAAAACAATATAAATGTTATTATAAAAGCGTTCATAAAATCATGTCAGGAATTCTGTGTACTCTTCTAATGAAATATATGGAATACATAGGAGCAATAATTCAAAGGTAAAGAGTATAACCACTAAGAGACTGAAGACAGAACCTACCAGATGCAGACCCAGGTTATGCAAACCCATGTAAAACAAAACAGCTTTTTTGCTAGCCAAAAAACCTCACAGAATTATTAGTTTTTTATCTATAGAGACAGTTAGAGTAAACACCAAAGACACTGAATGTGGTTATGTAGGTTACAGCACCTTGCTAACTGCAGAGAGAACATAAAAGTCTTTAATTTGGTGAACCATTTATCCAGCAATCTGTTTATAAACTAGTAGGAACAATAAACACAGATGGACTGGAAAGAGAATATTAAATTCATCTTCTGATTAGACTTAGACTGAGCTTCATCTTTGAAATTCTTTATTTAAAGCAACTGCCAAAAAATATTTATAGAATAAATATGTAGTCACCAAGCCACTCTCCATGGTATTTGAAAAGTCATGGCGGTCAGGTGAAGACCCTAGTGACTGGAAGAAGAGAAACATCAGGTCCATTTTTAAGAAGGGCAGAAAGAAGGACCCTGAGAACTACCGACCTGTCAGCCTCACCTCTATGCCTGGGAAGGTCATGGAACAGATCCTCCTAGAAGCTATGCTTAGGCACATGAAGGACAAGAAAGTGATCTGGGACAAACAGCATGGTTTTACAAGGGGCAAGTCCTGTCTGACCAACCTAGTGGCTTTCTACAATTGAGTAACTGCATCAGTAGACAAGGGAAGAGCTATGGATGTCATCTATCTGGAATTCTGCAAGGTCTTTGACATGGTCCCCCACAACATCCTTCTCTCTAAGTTGGAGAGGTATGGATTTGATGGGTGGACTGTTCAGTGGATTAGGAATTGGCTGAATGGTTGCAGTGAGAGAGCAGTGGTGAATGGCTCAATGTCCAGATGGAAGACAGTGATAAGTGGTGTCTCTCAAGGGTCTGTACTGGGACCAGTGCTGTCTAATATCATCTTTAATGATATTGACAGCAGGATTGAGTGCATCCACAGTAAGTTCACTGATGATACCAAGCTGGGTGGTGATGTTAATGTGCCAGAGGGAAGGGATGCCATCCAGAGAGACCTGGACAAGCTGGAGAAGTGGGCCCAGGTGAACCTCATAAAGTTCAACAAGGCTAAGTGCAGGATCCTGCACCTGGGTAGGGGCAATCCTCGTTACCCATACAGGCTGGGAGATGATGTGCTGGAAAGCAGACCTGAGGAAAAGGACTGGGGGGTACTGGTGGATGAGAAGCTGGATGTGAGCCACCAATGTGCATCTGCAGATCAGAAGGCCAGCCGCATTCTTGGCTGCATCAAAAGAAGTGTGACCAGCAGATCGAGGGAGGTGATTCTGCCTCTCTACTCTGCTCTGGTGAAACCTCACCTGGAGTATTTTATCCAGCTTTGGAGTCCCCAACACAAAAAATACATCGAAGTGCTGGAGTGTGTGCAGAGGAGGGCCAAGAAGATGACCAAAAGGCTGGAGCACTTCTCCTATGAAGACAGTCTGAGAAAGTTGGGGTTGTTCAGTCTGGAGAAGAGAAGGCTCCAGGGGGACCTTATAGCGACCTTTCAATACCTGAAAGGTACCTACAAGAATTCTGGGGAAGAGCTGTTCACTAGGGCATGTAGGAATAGGATGAGGGATAATGGTTTTATACTAGAAAAAGGTAGATTTAGGTTGGATATTAGGAAAATGGTCTTCAATATGAAGGTGAGAGATCACTGGAACAGATTGTCCAGAAAGGTAGTGAAGGCCCCGTCCTTGGATATATACAAGGTCAGGCTTGATGGGGCTCTGAGCAACCTGATCTAGTAACATTGTCCCTGCCGACTGCAGGGGGTCAGACTAGATGATCTTTAAAGGTCCCTTCCAACCCAATACATTCTATGATTCTATGGTTCTATGAATAAGAAAGACTTAACATGAATAATTTCATAACTGGGGCAAATAAGGTGTATGTACTGAGGACAATGAGGGACACTTTTTACAGTTGCCCAGGATTCCTGGAAGCAGCTCTGTGGTTAATAATAACCTTCTTAAATTGAATCTTGAAACATAAAAGTCATCAATGTTAAAAGAATATTAATTTTTAATATAATATACTTGTGTTTCCCAACTCTTAAAATCATTACCACTAAAACTGTGTCTTTGTGGGACAAGGAGGGAAACAGCTTGCTGACAAGCTCTTGGGAGTGAAAAGCGTCTTGATAATACTATAGACAACCACAAATCCTCAGTTTTATAAAAAGCTTGAGATTCTCTATTAGTTTGAGACATGGAGACAACAGAATCAGTAGTTATAGGGTTAGTATCTTAACTATACAGTTTTCCTTTTAACAAGTTTTCTTCTTCCTACCGGGAAAAATTCTCTACTATTATCATTTTTAATTAAGATAGTTATCTTATTACTATCTCTATTAAAGTCACCCTTCTTATAATGCATCAGATTCCTAGTAGTTGGTCTGATTAAGTTTAGACAATCACTAGTCACTTTTAAAATTTTTTTATAACTGTTGGAGAAGTATGAGCAAGATAACAAAAAAATATCACTTCTCATTCCTTTCAAAAACAGAGTAGGATGGGGATATGGAACATGCCATCCACTTCTACAAATATACTATGTCCACCTCTGAAGCCCTCAACACAAGGACATAGAACTGTTGGAGTGGGCTGAGAAGAGGGCCATAAATATGACTCAAGAGATGGAGCACCACTCTTATGAGAACAAACTGAGAGAGATGGGGTTGTTCAGCCTGGAGAAGAGGAGGCTGCGGGGAGACATTATAGGAGCCTTCCAGTACCTGAAGGAGGGCTACAGAAAGCTGGGGAAAACAGACATTATAAACCATACCTTATTTAGTCCACAGGACAGTGATTTGAACACTTCCATATCTACTGGAACAGTGTATATAGCAAAAGGTGTTAATTCAAAATATTTTGCTTAGGTTTGGACAGATTCAACATTTAATTTTATGTCAGTGGCTTCATGGTATGAACAAGCTTAGTAGATTCTAGAATGTGAAGACCTTAATACCACATAGTCTCATTATGCCTGCAGGGCTTAGATCAAACCTGCTTTTGAGTGGAAAATGAGAAACTGAGTTGTAAGTTTTTGAAAGTCTGCCTTCAAAATCCACATAAACATTCAAATACTTGTATCTTAATTTCAGTCTGCATTTTGAATCTTTTTGAAATTCAACAATGAGGAGGAGAATGAAAGATGAGTTACAAAAAAAAAGAAAAAAAAGAAACGTGAAGAACTGGTAGGAGATGAGGGTGAAATATCTGTAATGAAGAGTCTGGGACTGGTAGGAAATGCAGGTGAAATGTCTGTAATTAAGAGTCCAACTGTCAGGCCTTCCTTGCTGAATCAGTTAACCACTAATAAAATATTAATAGGGTCAAGTGAACTACTCAGATGATGTACCTATGGAATGCTCTAAAAAGTTAAGAAAAGACTAAAAATACATGTGAAAGAGATGAGACTGAAAGGGACAACCAAAGACATAAACTATTTCTGAACAGAAGGTGTGAAACAATGCTGTGTGAAATAAATTAAGAAATGTGACAGGAAAGTGCGATCTCGTTTATTTCATCTATTTTTCTTTCACTGAATGAGCTATTAAACAAGTGTAAATGAGTCCAAGTAAGCTCTCCTGTTTTCAAATGAATAAATCAAATTATTTTAACATCCTTAACTTCTATTAAATTAAATCAGATGACAAACAATGAGTTTGTAATCAGCATCTCATGTGAGAATCAACCCATTTACGATACATTATTTGAAAAGCTATTGTATAGAAGATGATAGAGAATGAAACAGGAAGACTTTTATTGAAAATAATCTAATTAGCCAATAAAAACTCTCTACAATTAATTATTCACACTATGACTAAATAATTTTCTAGCACTCAGAAAGTAATCATACAATTATGTATTTTTTTTATAATTGGTGAAAAAAGCCCACAAAGTTTGCTGACTTTCTTTAGTGGTATCACTAATTATATTTAAACAGGTAGTTTGACTTAAAATTTAACTTCAGAATGTATTTATATAGACATAGTCATTAAAACTTTTTTTACTGGACCCTTCCCCTCTTCTTTTTTAATCATCGTCCTTAAAACTCTTTGTAAAGACAAAGTTACTCTCTTTAAGAGAAATGAGACTCTACCATCTTGGTACCTCAAGCTGTACATTTTTCTTTCAACTAAATAAGATATTTGAAAAAAAATTGTTCAACTACATAAAGTAAATGAGACCTATCAAAGAAAGATATAATAAATTACTACAGAAACCTCTATTTTTTTTGTGTAAATATTGTTTTTAAACTGCCATTCTAGAAAGAAAGAGGGTAAAATGAAAACTTTGATTGTAGTCTAGCTTTTCATTGTTACTTTGGAGTGAAGCTATGAAAGGAAATTTCATGAGTAAATATACATGGTTTGAAGTGTTTTTATAAAATTTTAACTGTGAGTGATGCAACTGTCTTTACATATCTGAACAACATTTAATGACATTAAATTTTCTAGCATATCTGGTCCAGTCTCCAGCTGGGTTTCCAGATCTGTCTTTTCTGTAGGTTTTGTGACATTGTATTAGGTTTACATGGTAAGATATGGACTACAGGGATGGCTTCTGTCAGAAGCTGCTAGAAGCTTCCTCCATGTCCAAATGGCCAAAGTTAAGCCAGTCAGAGATAGTGGTAGCACCTCTGTGATAACATATTAAAGAGAGGGGGAAAAAATGCTTCACAACATCATCCAGAAGAAAGGAGTGAGAATACGCGAGAGGAAAACCTCTGCAGACACTAAGGTCAGTGAAGAATGAGAGGGAGGAAGGTGCTTCAGGTGTCACAGCTGAGATTCCCTTGCAGTCTGTAGTGAAGACTAGGGTGAGGAAGGCTGTCCCCCTGTAGTCCATGAAGGTTAACTGTGGAGCAAATATCCACCTGTAGCCCATGGAGAACCCCTGGGCAGAGCATTTGGATGTGCCTGAAGGAGGCTATGTTCTCATGGAAAACTTGTGCTGGAGCAGGCTTCTGGCAGGACCTATGAAACTTTGGGGAGAGGACCCTACATTGGAGCAGGTTTGCTGGCAGGAATTGTGACCCTGTGAAAGTGACCTATTTTTTAGCAGTTCGTGAAGAACTGTACCACATGGGAAGGACTCACACTGGAGAAGTTCATGGAGAACTGTAGCTCATGGATGGGACACCATATTGGAGCAGGAGAAGAGCTTGAGGAGTCCTCCCCCTGAGGAGGAAGGAGCAGCAGAAACAACATTTGATGGCTTGACTACGACCTCCATTCCCTATTGTGTCACTCAGAGGCAGGAGGTAGAGAAAATTGGGAGCAAAGTTAAGCCCAGGAAGAAGGAAAGGGTGGGGAAAAGGTGTTTTCAAGAATTGGTTTTATTTCTCATT
The DNA here is from genome assembly GCF_000695765.1 of Mesitornis unicolor. NCBI lineage: Eukaryota > Metazoa > Chordata > Aves > Mesitornithiformes > Mesitornithidae > Mesitornis > Mesitornis unicolor. Next base: position 18,561 of record NW_010167303.1, read on the forward strand.
ATCCTACTCTGATTTGATTGATAGTAAATTAATTTCCCCAAGTTAAGTCTGTTTTACGCATGACAGTAATTGGTGAGTAATGTCTTCCTGCCCTTATCTCAACCCATGAGCGTTTTGTTATATTTTGTCTTCCATGCCCAGGTGAGGAGGGCGATTGATAGAGCAGTTTTGGTTGGCACCTGGCATCCAGGCATGGTCAACCCACAACAGCCATGTTTTCTGGGTCTTTGCAAATGTCTCAGTTACCCTATTACATCTCAAATTAGAAAAATTTCTTATTGTTTAGACAGGTGAAAGCTATTCATGATGTCTTTCAAGGCTTTTTTCTTAGTCTTAGACCTGTTGGGAGAGCAACTATAGATCAAGTTTCAGAGCAAGGATACATTGCAGTGAGATTAAACAAAATGTAACTGGACTGAATAAAGTAAGAATCAATCGTCTTGTGCATAAACTGTGTCAACAGCCAGTCTGAAGATTTTGACTTAAGAAGGCATACATTGCTCATGAATACCAGTTGTGCAGTTTCTTTCAAGCTGCAGGCCCTAGACATGTATTATACCATCTTATGCCTAAAATTACCTTGCTTTTTCTGAAGAAAACTCATTTTAGAGTAAACACTTCAAATGTCAAAGTCCTGCTGTTAAAAATTCTGCAGCTCAGAAATGCGAAATTACAAATTCTGCTTCGTTGACAATGATTAATTCTGTGCAAATATTCTTTTCAGATCCACGAGTATGACTTAGATGAAAATATTTCAACAGAAATTCATAGTAAGGATCTGTGTTTGTTTTTCCTCTATGAAATTCAGTATTCTTTGTTCAAATATATTTTAGGTTTTCCAGAAAGCATGGTGGTTTAACTTTCATATTGCTTAGAGATAATAAACAAAATTAAACCAACTGATTAAAATGTTACAATATTCATTTTACCAGTGTAGCACTTTGATATGTAGCCTATTATACTATATTGACTCCATCCTGTTCACAAAGTTTCTCTTTTTAATATGGATTTTGTATTTTGTAACTCCTCTACATTGAAAGGATGTCTGTCTGTATATGCAAATCTTTAATGTACAGCTTCAATAGCTTTTTTTATGTGATTTTGTTCAATTTGGCAGTTCATCTTTTCATTTGGCCCAGGAGGATCTCACAACACAGTTGGATTAATGATATCTTTAAACAAAATGTTGGGCCTGTATTAATGTGTTAGAAAGAGAAAATCTAATTATGAAATATGTCCCCTAAAAAAGGACAATGAAGGAAAGTACCAAATCTTGTCATGACAAGCAGACATGCAACAATAGTAAACAAAAACTTACTCTCAATATGCATCAGAAAAAAAAATAAAAAGAAGGTAGCACTACAGTGTAATACTAATGGTTATTCATTGACACTTAACATCTGTATTCAAAGAGAAGTTTGATTAGAAAAATTAATTATTTGCCAGAACAATTCTAATTTTGTCCCGAGAGAAAAAACATTGAGCAAATTGCCAAACAACAGTTTTTCTGAGCTTACGAAGCACAAACCCTGCCATTGACAGATAGCTATTCTAATGTATCTTTCACTCATGTATCCTTTATATTGCAGTGGAATGATTCTTTTGGTCTGTTTATCATATGTTGAAATTGAAACATATTTATGATAAGTCAAAAACTAATTACAAAGAGTTTTATTTTTTCTTCAAGTTTCTATCATTTGAAAATGCTCTATTTTAGAATACTGTAGTAATGATCAAACATCACCAAGAAAAGTACGTTTGCATTCTGGATTTTTTTTCCCCTATGGCCTATGTCCTTGAACAAAGAATAATAAAGCAGAAATGTCATAAGAACTTTTCTGTAAGTGGATGCCTTGTGACAGAACACTATTGGGAAATGTATGATCAACATAACTAGATGGCAAGGCTCTCTTGGAATTTCCTATTCAGGTAACAAAAAAAAAAACAACAAAGCTTTTGATTAGATGGGTGTATGGAGTGAGAAACTAATTTGACCTTTGATTAAATGATCTCACTTTCCTGGCACCATCACCTATATCTCAATTACATTCTGCTAAGAGAAAAAAGAAATTTGGCCATTATTTTAATTGACATGAAAGGGCAGAATAGAAGGGTTTCAGCATTCACTAGCTCCTGCAGACAGTGAAATGGGAAAATGAGTGGCCCCTAGAATTTACAGCCTCTTACTTATTACAGCCTGTGACTGCTGCAAGCACAGAGGGGATAATCAGCTTGTCAAGAGCCTGCTGCTGAGAATGCCAACATATAATCACTTCTATTGCTTCAGAAGACTTCTTAGGAAACTGTGGCACTGCATTTGCATTTAAAAAGCCATGTTGTACAATAGTAAAGAGAGTTTATTTCAAAAAATCCTGTCAAAGAGTCCTTAAAATGATTAATTCATTCTTTCCCATGGATACAGTATAAAGAGACATAAAAGTTGATAATGTTGCATTGAAATGTTAGGTCAAAATCATTAGACTAGTAGATATTTGCAGGAGATAAAAATCCATTCATTGGTGAGTGTTGTTTCTGGAACAGAGGATGATTGGTGCTGTATTTACAGAATAATAAAACCCAGCTAAGTCAAAACTTGTGTATATCAAGTTTTTCAGAACTTCAGCATGTATAGCATTGTAGCATTCGTTAGTAGATCTGTTTTGTACTTGGGCTTTCTAGTAGCAATGAAACTCCTTAATTCATAGAGAGCTCTGTTCCACAGAGCCAAGTGGTAAACAGGAGTTGCCTACAAAGTGGAAACCTTGTAAGCCACTCAAAAGAAAAATAAAGGCAAAAAGAATGTTATTGCATCCTAAGGTCTACAAGGAGATAAATTAAAAGTTTTAGTAAAGAGGTCCAATAGCAACAATTTGTAAGGAAATAAAAAGAGAGGCAGCTTTATAATTCACTGAAGATCCACTGAGTTGAACCCAGGAATTGAATACAACTACAAAGTCAGATAAGGCTGTAAGTGAAAAATAGTGCTAGAGCTTGATTAAATGGAAGCCATATGCAAACTGCAGAAATCTTCTGGAGCCATCTGGAAGGGGTATACAGAAGCAAAGAGGAGCATTGAGTGGTTAAAAGACGTAAGAAGGGAATTTTATTTCTGAAATAGAATACTAATCTGTTTTAGCTTCAGCTGCCATATCAAGATTACAAAAAGAGATAAAAAGCCTTAAGAAGGACAAATATTGTGAAAACTAAAGGGTGTGATAAAATATTAAACCATGCACCATTAGCATACCTGACCTAAACCATTCAAATATGAAAGTTAGGAATAAGTGATATTCTAAGCAAATTATCAAAGGAAAGACCAGATGTTACTTTTCTTGAAGAAAACTTTTATACCAGAATATAAACTGGCGAGCAACTAGTTTGTGCAGGCATTATATTTCAGTGATTAAATTAAAAGGAAAAAAAAGTATTTTAATATCAAATAAAATTACACTTATTAGAATAAGATATTAAATAAGATACAGAAAATAAGTTTTATAGTAATAAGGAACAAAATAACTGGGTCAATCTAGTCCACTCTTTTCAGGTTGGGAATTTATTAGATTAATTTTGATTTAGCATTACAAATTTGGCAATAGAAGAAAATCATACATGAAGAGTAATCAACAACAAATGACATTCCCTGCAGTGGGATGCCCTTTGAAATATACATATTTAAAATCTGGCTGAAAAGGATATAGTGATTTCATAGTTTTGAATTTAAAGGCAAAAGCATATTAGGCTTAAAAATAACTGAACTCATTGTGATCTTGTCAAAGATATTACTGGGTTTTTTTAGCCATTGAAATACGTAGAATCATAGAATACCAGGTTGGAAGGGACCACAAGGATCATCTAGTCCAACTTCTCAAGGTAAAAGTATGGTTTAAATGAGATGAGTCAGCACCCTGTCAAGCTGTCTCTTAAAACTGACCAATGTAAGGCAATTCACTCCTTCACCTGGGAGATTATTATTATCAGATTATTCCAATATCTGATTGATCTCATTGTAAAATAATTTCTTCTGGAGTTTAATTGGAATCTCTCCAGAAGCAACTTGTGTCAATTATCCCTCATCTTCTCCATGTGACTCCTTCTGAAAAGGAAGTCTCCATCTTCCCGGTAGTCACTCTTAATGTACTGGTACTTGGTGATAAGGTCCCCCCTAAGCCTTCTCTTCCCAAGGCTGAACAGATCCAATTTTCTCAGCCTTTCTTCATATGGCAGGTCTTCTGATTATCCTCGTGGCCCTTCTCTGGATCCTTTTCAACATGTCCACATCTTATTTGTATAGTGGGGACACAGTACTCAAGGTGTGGTCTGACCAGTGCTGAGTAGAGAGGGATAATGACTTCTTTATCTCTGCTGGTGATGCCCTTTGTAATGCAACCCAGCGTCCTCTTGGCTTTCTTTACAGCTGCAGCACGCTGTTCGCTCATGTCGAGCTTGTCATCCACCAAGACCCCCAGGTCCCTTTCCAGAGTGCTGCTCTCTAGCCAGGTGGAACCCAGTCTCAGCTGCATTCTTGGTTTATGTATTCCCAGATGCAAGACCTTACAGTTGTCCTTATTGAACTCTATACAATTCCTGCTAGCCCACTCATCCAAACTGTCCAGGTCTTCCTGGAGGGTAGCTCTCCCTCCTGGAGTGTCAACTACCCCACTCATTTTGGTGTCATCAGCAGACTTCATCAGGGAGGTCCTGATCCTAACATCCAGATCACTGATGAAGATATTAAATAGTGTCAGGCTCAATATTGATCCCTGAGGGACCCCACTTGTGACTGGCTGCCGGTTAGAGAATGAACCAGTTGCTACTACCCTCTGGGTACAGCCCATCAGCCAGTTTCCCACCCACCACACAGACCACTTATCTACGTTGTAGTTTGTCAGTTTTTCAAGGAGGAGGCTGTGGGGGACCATGTTCAAAGCCTTGGAGAAGTCCAAGTAGACAATGTCTACCGCTCACCATGCATCAACTGAATAGGTCACTCTGTCATAGAAAGCAATCAGATTTGTTAAACATGATCTGCCCCTGGTAAATCCATGTTGGCTTTTCCCAAACATGTGTCCCAGTTTACTGGTGATATTACTCAGGAAGATTTCCTCCATAATCTTCTCAGGCATTGACGTGAGGCTAATGGGCCTATAATTAC
>NW_010167304.1:0-666 GCF_000695765.1 Mesitornis unicolor
AAAGGGATTCTACAATTCAGTCTTAGCAAAATCAGGACACATGGGTACCTAAGTTAAGTGATGCGGATAATCCTGTAGGTTTGTGCAAAGATTAGAGAGATATGCCGGCATGTTTAAATAAGCAGGAAAGGATCATAGAATCATAGAATGGTTTAGGTTGCAAGGGACCTTAAAGATCATCTAGTCCAAACCCCATGCCATGGGTAGGAACACCTCCCACCAGACCAGGTTGCTCAAAGCCCTGTCCAACCTGGCCTTGAACATTTCCAGGGAGGGGGCATCCACAACTTCCCTGGGCAAGCTGTTCTAGTATCTCGCCACACTCTTAGTAAAGAATTTCTTCCTAAAATCTACTCTAAATCTATCCTCTTCCAGTTTAAAATGATTCCCCCTCATTCTATTGCTACATGCCCTTTTAAAAAGTCCCTCCCCAGATTTCCTATAGAAACCCTTCAGGAACTGGAAGGCTGCAATAAGGTCCCTCTGGAGCCTACTCTTCTCCAGACTGAACAGCCCCAACTCTCTCAGCCAGTCTTCATAGCGGAGGTGCTCCAGCCCTCTGATCATCTTCATGGCCCTCATCCAGACTCGCTCCAGCAGCTAGATGTCCTTCTTATATTGGGGATCCCAGAACTGGAGGCAGCACTCCAGGGGGGGGCTTGTAAG
>NW_010167304.1:959-2893 GCF_000695765.1 Mesitornis unicolor
GTCCAGGTCCCTCTGGATGGCATCCCTTCTTTCCAGCGTGTCAGCTGCACCACACAGCTTGGTGTCATCCGCAAACTTGCTGAGGGTGCACTCGATCCCACTGTCCATGTCACCAGCAATTATGTTAAACAGCACCAGTCCCAGTACCAATCCCTGGGGAACACCACTCGTCACTGGTGTCCATTTGGACATTGAGCTGTTGACCACAACTCTCTGAGTGTGACCATCCAGCCAATTCCTTATCCAGCAAGTGGTCCATCCATCAACTCCTCGTTTCTCCAGTTTTGTGACCAGGATGTCATGCGGGACAGTGTCAAATGTTTTGCACAAGTCCAGGTAGATGATGTCAGTTGCTCTTCCCTTATCCACCGAAGCTGTAACTCCATCATAAAAGGCCACCAAATTGGTGAGGCATGATTTGCCCTTGGTGAAGCTGTGTTGGTTACCACCATTCACTGCATCCTTGTTCCCCCTGTGTCTCAGGAGAGCCTTTAGGAGGATCTGCTCCATGATCTTGCCAGGCACAGAGGCAAGACTGACTGGCCAATAGTTTCCTGGGTCTTCCTTTTTCCCCTTTCTGTAAATGGGTTTATGTTTCCACTTTTCCAGATTTCACCAGACTGCCACAATCTTTCAAATATGATGGACAGCGGCTTGGCAACCTCATCTACCAGTTCTCTCAGGACTCGCGGATAGATGTCACCAGGTCCCATGGACTTGTGCACCTTCAGGTTCTTTAGATGGTCTCAAACCTGAACTTTGCTTACAGTGGGTGGATCTTCCTTCTTCCAGAGCCTACCTTTGCCTTCTGTGACTTGGGCAGCACGGCTAAAGCTCTTGCCAGCGAAGACCGAGGCAAAGAAGTCATTGAGCACATCAGCCTTCTCTCTGTCCCTTGTGACCAGTTCTCCATCTTCCTTCTGGAGATGGCTCACTTCTTCCCTAACCTTTCTTTTATCACTGATGTACATATAGGAATTCTTCTTGTTCCCCTTTATATCCATGGCTATATTTAATTCCACCTGCGCCCTAGCTTTCCTAACCTGATCCCTGGCTGTTTGGGCATCTTCTTTGTAATCCTCCTAGCTAACATGTCCTCGCTTCCACTTCCTATATATTTTCCTTTTGCGCCCAAGTAAGTCCAGGAGCTCCTTGTTCATCCATGCAGGCCTTCTGGCATTCTTGCCTGCCTTCCTCCTTCTTGGGATGCACTGCTCTTGGACTCAGAGGAGATGGTCCTTGAATATCAACCAGCTTTCTTAGGCCCCTCTTGCATGACGACCTACGGACTCTGAGACGACTCTATAAGAGTTATAAATCGAAGACTTTTATTTTATCAGAAGCTGTGCTTTTATAGTCCAAAATCCCTTAGTCACACTACATAAGCATTTCTATTGGTTACATATATGTGTCCATATTATCTAAGCTAATACATGATTGGTTACTATCTTACGTGTCACCGCCCATATCCGGGTCAGGTTGGTTTACTTCCGCTTCCGGTTGGTTTACTTCCAGGTCGCTCTCTTGTCGCATCGTCGTACTTTCTCTTTCTTTATCCCTGTGTCATCTTAAGGCGGTCTCCCTAAATTACAGAACTCTTAAGGCGGTGATTCCAAACCATACAACTCTATATAATCATATATATAATGATCAGCTTGCAGTTGTTCCTGTACCAAACCCTTCAAGATAGCGACCTTATCCTGAGTGAGCGGCCATTGATCTACCCAAACTGGATTATCAGTTTTCCACTTTAATCCACCTTAATTTAAACACAGGTTGTTTTTCAGTAGCTGCTGTTAATTTTCTGTGTTCTTTTGACTGCATAGGGTAACATTCATCTGATTCAAAACATTGTTATCTAACAAATTTAGTGGAATAGGAGTTATATGCGGACGCACTGTATACTGATTACCATCAATGTCTTATTAATTTAA
>NW_010167305.1:0-7629 GCF_000695765.1 Mesitornis unicolor
AGCGGGTCTGCTTCGTGTTCTGAGCTGAGCCGTGATCGTTAAGGCTACGTGGTCCCCCCTGATCTGCTGGCACCAGCCCCCTTCGCAGCAGCATCCCTACAAGGGCTGGAGTGTGGCTAGCACCCACTCCCAAGGAGCATCCCGGCGTGGGGACACCACATCCCGGTGTGGGGACACCACCCAGGGCTACCGTGTCCCCAGCATGGGCTGCACGTGGGCTGGGCTGGTTTCCCACTTGTCATCTTATGTGCAAAGCAGGGGTCGGTATGCAGGAAGGCAAGCTGGTCTTGAAGTGCGGGGCTGGGTGTCCCAGTCAGACCAGAGCAACAGGTCGGGATGTGCCGGGCAGCCTGACACTACTGGTTTTCCACTTGACACCAAAGAGTAACCCCAAACTGCAGCAGATGAAGCCACTGAACAGAGATGTTGTGCACTTGAGCAGAGGAAGCGCAGCTTTATTTGGGTGTGCAAATACCTGCGAGGTGCAGAGGAGAAGCTGGGCGCAGCCCTACCCGGTTGCCTGCTGAATCACGGCTGCGTGGGCAGAGGGGTGAGGACAGAACCACATCCCTCCGACTGATAGCTCTGGGCCCATTGCATAGCCCCAGCAGCATAATTCCCCTCTTGCAAAGAGCACAGAGATTTACTTTCCTGTCCATCGCACACCATATCTCACCCAATGGGATGCTGTCTCCAGAGAAGTCATCATTGTAGCATCTGGGAAAGGAGCAAGGGGATGTTGACCCAAGGAGCTTCATTTTGGCCTCAAAACCACACTGGGTACCTGAAGACATGTGGCTTCACCCCAAGCTGGGAGACCTGGTGACATGAAGAGGTCTTCTATCACTTGCTTCTGTTCCCCCATCCCTAAAATAGTTACTGGCTCCTTACATTAGGCTGCGGACTTGAGGGTGAAGCCTTTGTGGGTGAAGCCTGCAAAGGCAAAATAGCTTAATTTAAAGGCTAATTATCATTAATCTCTTGCTAAAGGAAGCTTAAAAGCCAATTACACATGTTAATGTGCTTTGGGTAACAAGCAGCCCAAGGGTGTAATTAGAGCTGGGCTGTGGCGTGGATGCCCGGTTATTGGATGGTATTTCTGGCCAAGGCTGGGGCCATCAGCATCTGCTGGTGTCAGTAACGGCAGGTACGGGCAGCCAAAGCCAGGTTGGAGAAAAAAAAACCAAACTCTAAATTCCACTTGTTGTGGCAAAATGAGCAAAACCTGGTCGCTGTGGCATCGGCTCTGTAGATGGGTTCAGTAGAGAAGAACAATACGTGCTTCTACTATTTCAAGGTGATAAAGAAGGAGGTTTGATGCCTTTGTAGGTGGCAGCTGCCCCAGGTCAGACAGACAGACAGTGCTTAGACCGATGCTCCTTTACCAGGGAGACATCCCAGGGTGAGCTGCCCCAGTGCCCATCGTCATCCAGACGCACTTGTGGCTTGAGGTGATTTGGTCTGTCCTCACAAGGCCAGAGGAAACCCAGGGAGGCAGAGGGGAGCACACCAGCCCATGGCTTCAGGCTGCATATAGCATCCACCAGCCTCCGTCTGTCTGCTATGGACATTTCCTTCTCAAATCCAGAACTGTGAAGTCTTGGGCTTTTTTCTTTATCACAGACTCTGGCTTTCTCTCGCCAGCCCAGACACTGCTGCTAGAGGTGACAATTGTTCTGCTAGAAGTCAAGGGAAGAGTTAAGCCTGGTCAGCGTGACTGATTTTTCAGTGCAAGTTCCTCTTCCCATTTTGGGAATCGGGGGGGAAAAACCATTTCACCATTCGGTAAAACCCAGGCTGACCATCAGTATTGCCTTCAGCCCATCGTCCCCTGCTGAGCCCAGCCTGGGGCTCAGCCCTTTGGGGTTGTGGGTGCAGGGACCCGCTAAAGATGTGGGCACCCCAGCCTCTGCCCCATCTGCACCATGAGGTGGTTCCTAGCCCTGCCCTTGTCCTCTCTTCCAGATGTCCTTCTACTTCTCGGATACGGCGGTGCTGCTCTTTGACTTTTGGAGTGTCCACACCCCCACAGGTAGGCTGCCAGCCCCGAGACACCCATCTGTCCATCTGTCTGTCTGCTGTCAGCTGTGCTCTCCACCCAGGGAAGAGGATACGAGGCAGAGAAACTGCATTTTTGGCAGGAGCAGCGTTAGCCATGAGCTGGGAGTGAGGAGAACATCAACACTGGGGCACTTGCTGCATGGGGACGGGTCGGGGCAGAGCTGTGATAGGCTCCACACACCACTCACCCCACAGCTTGGCAGGCACTGCCTGTTTTTGGCTGACCCTCTCCTACCTTGAGGAGCAGCGCTGGGCCCTGGTAATGCTCTGGGCAGGGATCAATCCTCCAAAGTGAGAGCAGCAGGTAGAGAGATGTGGGAAGCAGCCCCCTTGCATACTTACCAGCTCCCCCAGTTACTCAGTGAGGGCTCAGCTTCCCATTTTCTTTTACACTTTTTTATAATTATTGTCGCAGCATCACATTTGAACACCCTCATTTTTGTGGAGTTGATGCAAAGATGCTTTATTTCAGAGCAACCCCCCCGAAAAATTATTCCCTAGGAATTTAGAGGAGTGGGCTAAATACACCATTTCCCAATGCCTCACAAACCTGCCGCCTGTCGCTCCACCCCAGTTCCGATCCCTGGAGCCCCCTATTCCCTCTATCTTATGCCATGGATGCACCCAAGCTCTCTGTGCGGCACCCGCCTTGCCCCCACACCCCATGTCCCACCGGCATGCAGCAGTGGGCAGCGTCGGGGTGTTTTTTCCACGCAGGGATGGCGCTCTCAGTGCTGGTGATCCTGCTGCTCTCCATGCTCTATGAAGCCGTCAAGATGGGCAAGGCCGTGCTGCTGCGGAGGGCGCTGCTGGCTCTGCCCCGCAGCCTCAGCCAGGAGGCGCTGGCGGAGCCGGAGGAGGCGAGCACCGGCCCCGTGCAGGGCAGGTACTGTGGGACCCCCTTGGCACCCTGGGGGGGCTTGAGTATGGGTTTGTGGCTACTGGGCCAGCACTAGAGGGGGGAGAAGGCTGTAAAGAGGCAGCCGTGGAGTAACAGGCTCCTGGGAAAGGGGTATGAGTACAGCCTCAGGAGGTGGCCCTGGGGGCATCCCAGCCCCTCCAGGTGCTGTGGGAGATGTCCAGGGTTTTTTTCTGCTGTCTTAAATGCTCCTAGTCCCCCAGGAGCCACCGTGGGTGCAGGAGGGTCCTTGTGGTTCGGGAATGGGGACAAGCAGCAGCTCGGGTGCCCCACCAAGGCTGGCCCAGGTGTTTCCTTCCCAACAGAAGCCATTAGAGCCAAGCCCTGGGGTTTTCCTCTTGTATTTAATGCCAGACCATGCCTGGGGCTGCTCATACTGCCAACCTCTTCATAATATTCTCCTCACTCCTCCAGAGCAGGATTTTCCTCTGCACCGCTGTTTGCAGTGCCCATCCCTCTCCCCGCTCCCCAAACCCATCTCTGGCCACACTGGGGTGCTGGGGTAGGAGATGCCCTCGCTGATGGTTTTCCCATCTTCTCCCACAGCTGGTTTCGGTACCATGTCAGCCAGACGCTGTTCCACGTGGTGCAGGTGGTGCTGGGCTACATGGTGATGCTGGCCGTCATGTCCTACAACGCCTGGATCTTCCTGGGGGCCATCGTGGGCTCCACGCTGGGCTACTTCGTGGTGTACCCCCTGCTGGGTCGGGGCTAGAGACCCTCCCGGGATGGTGGCCAACGTGCTCCACACCTCCTGCTACTCTGTCTGGAATAGCTGCTGTCACTTCTGTCCTTGTCCCCGTGCTGTGCGGGACGCAGCACCCCCAGGACTTGCTGCAGGGACCCTCGGTGCTGGCCTGAGGTGGGGAGGCACTGGGGGAGAGCCCCATGGCCAATGCTTTGCCACGCTGCCATAGTCACCATCCTTGGCCGGTGGCTGTCCCCCAGCTCTCAGGGAATTTTGGCTGGGTGATGATGGCAGAGGGGGTGCTGGGCATTTCCGCCTGCCTTCACTTTTTTGGGGGGTTCATCCTCGCTGGAATGGGAATGGTCCAGTGATGCAGACATGCTGGGGACAGGCACCCCCACCCTCCTGCCCATAGCTGCCCTACACCAAGCCCTTCACACAGTGCCTTTTGGGGGTAACAGGGGTCCTGCTGCCCCCCGTCCCGTACCCTCTCTTCCTGCTCAGTGCTTCAGGGATGGGGTCAGAGCGGCCCCTGAGCCCTCGGCGTGGCCGTGCCGAGGGGAAGCTGCTGCTGCGGATGCCTCTTGCTGCTTCCTCAGGACACCCCTTTTAATAAAATCATCTCACTTGTTCGGATCCTGGCTTGGCTTGGTGCTGGGGGCCTCCGGATGTGACACCCTCTCCCCGGTCACAGCAGGACCGGGATACCCCCCAGGCCCCATCCCTCCAGGAGGATGGTTCAGGAATAAGAATGGACTCTGGCTTTAAATAAAGCTTTTCCATTTTATTAATTATTATAAGCATATTTTAAAACATTTGTATAACTTTCTTAATAAAATATCCTGGAAGAGACAGGTTTTTAAGTTCCCAAAGCAAGGCACTTTGCAGGGGGAGCCTCCCCATGTGGGTTAGGCTGGGCCCCCCACCTTCAGAGGCAGAAACAGCGGCACTTAAAATCCAGGTGGGTGTTGGGGTGCTGGTCCCTGCTCTGTGCACGCACAGGAGTCCTGCCCCCCACCACCACCTCAGGGGCTTTTGGGGACTGCGTGGGTGGGCAGGGCTGCTGGGAGGCATCAGCTCTGCTCGCCCAGCACCGCGGGTGCCAAAACCTGCAGAGCCCAGGGGCTGGAGCAATCCATGCGCTGTGCTGGGGGGGTTCCAGGATCCTCCCCATTGCACAGTGAGATGGAGCCCGCAGGCAGCCCAGTCCTGCCGGGCAAAGCTAAGGGCATCGGGTGAGTGCTGCCTTCCCCTCCAAGTTTTTAGTCTGAACTTAAGTAGCTGCTAGACCACAGGGCGAGGGTGGCCAGGGGTAGGCACTGGGTGCCATGAGCCCATCCTGGTTGCTGTTAAGCCCAGCCTGGGTGCTGTAAGTGCAGCCTGGAGGCTGCGAGCCCAGCCCTGCCCCAGCTCTCGTCCCATCAGCAGTGGTTTGAGCCACCCAGTGTTGCTGTACCCCTGCCATGACCTGGCCGCCATCATCCTCAGTGCTCCCTGCTCCCATCGGCACTGTGGGCAGGATCCCAGGAAACCTCCCCCTGACTTGGGGGCAGGGGATGCCCTCCGGGACAGCCAGGAGCATCCTGGACACCTACCCCCCAGCAGGGGTAGTGCCAGCCCCCCCGGCAGCCCCAGGTACTTGTGCTGAGGGGGCAGATAAAGCATCTCTTCAGTAGAAAAGAAGGAAATAAGGCAGAAGAAGGACAGAGCAGAGTGCAGGGGGTGCCCCGTGCCAGGCTGGGAGCATCTCCCAGTCCAACCCAGTAGGACCATTTGGCTGTGGCCAGCCTGGCACAGCAGCAGGGACCCTCCCGGATAGGCAATAAGGTCTCGGTGTTTCCCATCCCCTCCCTCTCCCGTGGTGCTGCTCTCCATCCCTGGCAGTGGAGCAGGTCCTATTCCCCCTACCCCAACCCCCAGAGCCACCAGGGCCAGTCCATAATGGGGGAACTGGGGCTAGAACTCAGTCTGCACCCCCTCACTGCTCTCCGTCGTGATTGTGGACTGCGGGGTGCTGCACTCGCTGCCCAGGGGGGCCAGCTCCTCACCCGTCTCCTTGTCACTGGGCTGGTGACAAGCTGGTGATGGGGTCTCAGCTCTGGGTGCAGGTGATGCTGGTGTGGCATGGGTCTCCGTGGCCTCTGATGGGACATCAGCTCTGGGTTTGGGAGATGGTGTCGCCGTGTGGTGCACCCCAGCCCCTGATGGGACATCAGCTCTGGGTTTAGGAGATGGTGGCATGGTGTGGTGCACCCCAGCCCCTGATGGGATATCAGCTCCAGGTGCTGGTGATGCTGGTGTGGCATGTTGCATGCCAACCCCTGATGGGACATCAGCTCTGGGTTTAGGAGATGGTGGCATGGTGTGGTGCACCCCAGCGCCTGCTGGGACATCAGCTCCAGGGACGGGTGATGCTGGTGCAGGACTTTGCATGCTGGTCGCTGCTGGGACATCAGCTCTGGGTTTGGGTGATGCTGGTGTGGTGTGGTGCACCCCAGGCCCTGCTGGGACCTCAGCTCCAGGCACAGGTGATGCTGCTGTGACACAGTGCACCTCGTCCCCCTCGCTGGCCGGACCCTGGGAGGGGACATCACCTGGAACAGACCCTGCCGCCACCTCGGTGGCACCGCTCTCCCGCGTGGTGTCAGTACCGTTTGTCAGCCTCTCCTCCACCTTGACGCCGTCCCCAAGGCTCTCCTTTGCCAGTGCCTCTCGGATCTTCTCCACCCCATCCGGGCAGCTCGGTGTCACCCCAGGGTCCGGCTCTTCTGGCTCCCGCGGCTCTGGGGAGCTGGGCTGCAGCAGCGCCTCAGTGGCCACCTCGTAGGGCAGGACCCCCTCATCATCTTGGATCACCGACACCACTTGCTTGGCCCTGCGGCGCTTGTCGGGGGCCGGCTCGGCCTCGGGCTGCCCGCTGTACTCCTCGCCCCAGTCAATGGGGATGCCCTCGCCCAGGAGGTGCAGGTTGGGATCGCTGTTGTGCATGACCATGCTGTCACGGTACAGGTTGTGCTTCCGCTGCACGGCTGCCTCCTTCACAGCTGGGGACACCAAGGGAGGCGTGAGAGGCACCGCCCACTGGGCTAAGGCACCCCTCTCAGTCCTCCCTCTGGGTGTAGGGTGTGGGGAAAGGTGTCTGGAGCCAGACAAGGAGGGCTCAGCATCCCACCCACTGCTCAGCCCTGCCAGGTGGGAAAGGTGCTCCTCGGACAGCCCCCAGTACCCTGCACAGGGTCACCCCTCCTCATACAGCGCCCAGCATCCTGCTTGGGGTCACTCCTCCTCATAAAGCCCCCCGTTCAGAGTCACCCCTCCTTGCACAGTCCTCAGCATGCTGCACAGGGTCACCCCCCACCTTGGAGAGCCCTCAGCACCCTACTCAGGGTTGTTCCTCCTCAAACAGCCCCTAGCACCCTGCGTGAAGTCTCCTCTCCTCATACAAACCCCAGCACCCTGCACAGAGTCGTCATCCCCCATACAGCTCCCAGCACCCCACACAGCAGCACCCCCTCCTCATATAGCACCCTACTCAGGGTCAACCCCCTCCTCCTCCCATTCCCCAGCACCCATCACAGTCCCTCCAGGTGCTGCTAACCCCAAGCTCATCTTACACTGAGTCCACCTAGCACCCACCCCAGGGTGCTGGAGCCTCACCAGGGTTCAGAGCTGAGTGGGACCAGGCTCCCCAGCACCACAGAATCCTACCTTGCATGATGTCTTTCATCACCGACTGCAGCACCACCTCCTCGTATGTGTTCTCCACCAGGATGAAGCTGGCAAAGTCCTCGAAGATCAGCTCCTGGTACTTGGCTAACTCCTGCCGTGGGGGAGAGGCTCAGCTGAGGGGGCCAGGAAGCAGGGATGCTCCAACCCCTCTGCAGGGTAGGGTGGTCCTCCCCGCCCCGTCCCTGCTCCCCACCCCAAACTTCACCCTCTTACCCCCTTGCAGGTGGGCGCC
>NW_010167305.1:7660-11039 GCF_000695765.1 Mesitornis unicolor
GAAGGGGATGGTGATCTGCAGCAGGGCCTCCCTGAAGAACTTCTTCCGCACGGTGCTGCTGTCGTAGTCGTATTTCTGCAGGGCGAGTGAGATGGCAGCCTCAGGTCAGTGAGGGCTGGCGGCACTCCCTTGCAGTTTGCCCCAGTCCAAACCCATTTGCATGGGTATGAGCAGGTTCCCCTACCCCTCGCATCCCTCTCCAGCAGGTTCCCGGGTGCCTGAGCCCAGGCAGGAGCCAGCTCCTCCATCACTGTCTGCAGAAGGGGTTTTGGGCCAGTCTGACCCCTGGGTGGCTTTTACAGTGATTCATGTGGTCAGAGGGGACCTGGCTTCTCCAGGTGATTTCCCACTCCCCTGCCCCATATCCCACTAAAATGCATGAAAAACCTCAATACAAAGAAGTATTTCCCCAGAAGACTTTTGTTAAAATTGGTAAGGTCACTCCTGGCCTCTTCCCCAGGCCATTGGAACAAGGCCACTGAAGGCCACCAAAGGCCACCAAAGGCCTTGTTTCCCCCCCAGCCCTCACCTTGAGCACCCTCTCGAGGATGCGCTGGATGGACTTGCACAAGTCGTCTTTGCCCTGCAGCTTCCCCACCTCCTGATGGAGCAGCGTCTCGAATGTGTACACGGCATCGTCCATTTGCTGTGAGCAGAAGCAGGCAGTCAGGGGCACACAAAGAGACCCCCTCCATGGAGGTGGGCAGGGGGCACTGCCACATTGAGATGAGCCTTCACACTGGCAAAGTCCCTGGCATCCCAGCATAGCATCCATGGGCTCCCTCCCTGCTTGGGCTCCAGACCAAAGGGAATGGCCAGAGCCATCACACACCCTCAGCTGAGCACCAGTGACTTGAAGGTCCCTGAGACAGGACACAGCATCCCAGCCAAAGCCCTGCCTCTGCTCCCCAGCCCAGGGGTACACAGGAGGACCCCTCATCCCCATCCCACCTGTCTCATGTGGATCTGGGCCCTCTGCTTGAAAACAGATGTGCTGGAGACATCGAAGCGCTGCTGAAGACCCTCCAGTTTCAGCTGGTCCATCTTCTCGTAGCATGACTGCATCTTCACAGGGTGGAAGGCCAGGTGGGACAGCTTCTCCATGTACTGGGGATAAAACCAAGCTCAGCACGGCAGGACAGCCTTGTGGAGGCTGCGACATGCCACCCCACATGGGCTTCATCCCCATGTCTTTTCTCAGCTCAGGGTCCCCCAGTGCCAACCACACCAAGGACAGCAGTAGGACTGGCTCTACCACCCCCAAGCCCATTGGTCATCACCAGGTCTCACCTCCGCCAGCTTCTCCAGGCCACCTTCATTGACGACGTTCAGGTTCATGTCCGTCACCTCCTTGAAGAACACCTCCCGCACCTCAGCAAAGCCCTGACTCGTGGGGGTCATCAGGGCCTCCAGGATGGAGGAGATGTAGGGCTGGACGTGGTTACGGACGCAGACCTCCGCTTTGGGGAGGACGAACGCTGGGTAGAGAGGGGGGATAAGCATGGTGAGGCTCCTCCTCTGCCCTTCCAGCTCTTCAAATCAGGTCCTAAACCCATCTTAGGGAGGGGGACCTGCAGAAGAGGTCTCCCAGATTTGAAGGATAATGCAAGAGGTTTTCACAGGGGGCTCTTGGTTTATATTGAACCTGCCTCACTGCCTTGCTTGGGGGGCTCACTGCCCACCTTGTCCCCCACCTCCTGGGACAATGCCAATGAGGACATGCACCTTGGCCACTGCAGCTGCTGGCATCTCCCCAGGGGTCCCAGGCCATGCTGGCGGGAGCCACGCTGCACCCCAGGAACAGCCACACCTTGGTGAAACAGCGGTTATGACACGGCAGGAGCCGGTCATAGCCACAGCTACACACACCTCTGTCCCCGCGTCTCCCCACAGGGCTGTACCTCGGATCTTGTTGGCCAAGTGCTCCTTGGAAGTGATGATCTGGTCCATGTCTGTGCGGATGGTGCTCTCCATCTGGGGCCGCTCCTGTTCGCACTTGGCCATCACTTCATCGTACTGGGCCTTGGTCTGCTCATAGACCATCCTATAGACAGCATCTGAGATCTGGCAAGAGAGAGATGGGGTGGTCACCTCCTGCCGTCCCCAGAACCATCACCTCCAGCACCAGATCCCTGCAGGACCTGCCCACGCCTTGACTGGACTCCCCCTCGCAGCCTGGCAGGAGGTTTCCCACACCAGACACCCCCTAGCTGGGTGAGATGAAGCCCCTCATGGTACAGAAGATACTCAAAGTGTTGCCCAAGGGGCACAGAGCTGAGCACTGCCTCCATCAGCCAATGTACCCTAGGCAGGCCTGGGGATGCTGCAGGTCCGGGGATGCTGCAGGCCTGGGGGTGCTGGTAGTCCGGGGATGCCAGTGGTCCAAGAATGCTGGTGGCCTGGGCAGGAGAGCCCCTGACCCCATTTGAAAGCTGTGCCCTGCCCTGCCCTGCCCAGCCTGCCTCAGGTCTCAGGAGACAGTCCCACAAGTGGGATGGAGCTGCTCACTGAGGCTTCATGCTCACTTTGCAGCCAAACACCACAATTTCGGGGCTGGCAGGAGGCAGAGCCTTCCATCCCCTCCCTCCCTTGGGCTTCCCAGTTTTGCAGCTAAGACCGCAGCTATCGAAAAAGCAGCGTTTGTGTGTTTTCAGGCTGCTCCAGTAGCACATTATGAGCCTGGTGGTAATTATCTATCAGCTTTCAAGGTCTGAACAGGCAGTTTTGAAGAGCCCTCAGTCTTTCACAAGGGCTGGGGCTGGATTTAGCCCGCACTGCTCTAAAAATGGCTCACTAAATATAGCCGGGATGGGCTTCACTCCAGGGCTGGGCTTCCTCCTGTTTGCTTCCCTGGCCCCAGGGACGCAGCGGTGCAGGCAGGGATGGGCAGGGCTGCTCGCTGGGGCACAACAAGGAGCTTTAAAAAGCCACAGTGGAGAATAAGGACGGCTTCTTTGGCGGGGAGGCGGGAGATGGGGGGCAATGCTGGCCGTGACAGGCAGGAAAAGCAGCAGGCAGCAAGTCTGGAGGGAAGGGGAGGTGGCAGCGTGGCCCCCAAAGCAGAGGCAATGCAGGCAAGGGGAGGGCAGGCAGTGATGTGTTCCCCCCCAGCCCCATACCTGGATCCAGGTCCGCTGGCGCTCCGGAGCCTTGCCCTTCAGCCGGGGGCCGATGGTGCTCCTCAGCTC
The DNA here is from genome assembly GCF_000695765.1 of Mesitornis unicolor. Taxonomy (NCBI): domain Eukaryota; kingdom Metazoa; phylum Chordata; class Aves; order Mesitornithiformes; family Mesitornithidae; genus Mesitornis; species Mesitornis unicolor. Next base: position 10,849 of record NW_010167305.1, read on the forward strand.
GGGGAGCAGCTCCTCCATCACCAGGTTGCTCAGGACCTGCAGAGGCAGGAGGCTTTGGGCACCCTGCTCAGACCATACCCACCCCTACCCCTGCCTCAGTGGTGGGGACATGGGCCCTCACCTGGGTTTCATTGCCACACAGCATGTCCCAGGTGCCGTACTGCTCCTTTGACTGGCGGTACATGCGGATG
>NW_010167305.1:11087-11317 GCF_000695765.1 Mesitornis unicolor
GCGGTTGGCGTCGGTGAAGGCGGGAGCCTCCACTTTGGAGTCCTCGGAGATCCCTGGGGAGGGGATGGTGGGGGACAAATGAGCAGCCCAGCATGGGGAGTGAGAAGCAGCGGCACCCTCAGACCCACACAAGGAGCCCAGGGCTGTCACCAGGACAGGGGGATCCTACCCCAAGCCCCTGTCTGTAACAGGGTGGGGGGCAGCAGCATCCCAGACACACCAGTGGCTGG
>NW_010167305.1:11411-11631 GCF_000695765.1 Mesitornis unicolor
CCCCCAGGGGTGCATTGGGCCCCCAGGACTCAGCGAGCCCCAGCGGCACAGCAGGCACAGGGGGACTGCACACTCTGATGGTGCAGGGGGATTCAGTGGATCAATGAGCCCCGACAGCATGGCAGGAGCAGGGGCTTAGCAGTGTAGGGGGGCTCAGTGACCTCCAAGACTGCATGGAGCCTGATGAGCCCACCAGCACGGCAGGGCTGGGCAGCTGGGG
>NW_010167305.1:11928-25386 GCF_000695765.1 Mesitornis unicolor
TGGGAGCCTGCTGGCACATGTCCCACGTGCGTCCCCACCTTGTCCCAGCCTCTCCAGTGCCTGCCAGTCAGAGTGAACCACTCCTGAGAGCAAACCCCGACTCCCCTCCCCACATCCAGACCTGACAGGAGGGAAGCAGGGTGACCCCATGGCAAAGGGGTCCCCAGCCAAGCCACCCTGCTCACAGGCTCCCAGGGAGCATCCCCACAGCGATGACACCTGTCCCCAGACTGCCCAGCAAGGCAGTGTGCTGAGGAGACACAGCCCGGGGTGGCTCCAACAGCCTGGGGCAGCGAGCGGATCTTTTCCAACGCACACAGATTTTTTTCTAAGATGATTACATTTAACTCCAAGCCTAAGCAGCTTTTCCTAAGGGGCAGCTTAAGATACAGGGGAAGAAAAAAAAACACTGAGAAAGTCAAATCTGTCCCTTTCTCAGGGCTGAGCTTTCAGGGCTGGTTGCAAGAAGCCATCTATGCCACTTCACAGGGCAAATTTAATGAGTTTGCTTCATTAATATGCAGTGAATTAAGCACAGATCTGAGCTCATCATCTTGGGGATTGGAAGCAACCACCTAAGCCTGGACCGTATCCTGGAAAGGCTCCCGGGGCGATGGTGCACTGTGGGCTGTGAGCACCCAACACCGGAGAGCGATGCTACACCTCCCCTTTCTCAAAGTCCACTCCACTCATGGCACAGAATAATCTCCTCTCAGTGCTGAAACAAAATGAGTTTGAAGCCATTTTTCACCCAAAACACAGCTGAATGTGCCCGCAGTAAAGGGCAAAAGTCAGTGGGGGTGGGTGCTGCTTCAGCCCTGAGTGTCACCATGCAGGGCAAGGGGCCACCTCAGAGCAGCCAAGGACACCCAGGCTCCAGGGAAACCAGGCTGGACACCTCCTGTGTGAGGAATGATGGTGCACAGCCCCAGTCCTCACAGAAGAGCTGGCGTTACAAAAATACAGGCTTAAAAAAAAGGAGGTGAAAATTCCCACGCTAATCACAACCGGAGGCAGAAACAGAGCCTCTAATTTTGGAAGGGAAAAAAAAAACCAAACCGCTCGACAACAACAAAAGAGCTTTCATGGGATTTGAAACAGTATCTCGGAGCTCACAGGAGCAGCGAGGGGCAGAAATGGAGCTCAGGAGGAAAGAACCAGCTCACAGAGAAACCTGGGCTGCAGAAATGCAGAAATCCATCAGCACCATCCCTGCCCAGGCCGCTGCCCACCCTGGGCATCCTCTTCATCCCAGGCTGAGGAGGAAGGAGGAGAGCATTTACTGGCACAACCCTGGCTGGCAGGAGGGATAGCAGAGGGGCTCACATCTCTCCTCTCTTCCCCCAGCAGCACCCAGTAGCCAGGGGTTGAAATTAAAGATAAATAAATTAATAAATTGGCTCTTTGTTAGTACGAGAAGTCAATTCCTCTTTAATTAAAAGCTGGTTTTGCTCGCCTTTGCTGGGTCCAGCCTGTAAGCACAGGGGGTCCCGGGGTGCTGAATGATGCTGCAGTAGCATCCCAGAGGGGTGAAGCAGCTGGGGGTGGGGTTCACTGCACCCAGTCCCCCCCAAATGAGCCCAGGCCCTGGGTGGGCTGTGGGGATGGGCTCATCCTGATGGGCTTGGGTGGCCCCAGCTCATCTATGGATGAGTTTTGCAGCAAAGAACACCAAAAGGAAAGGAAAGAGCAAAGCTTTTGGGCGATTTAATGTAACATGATAGGATGGAAATCATCACTGAAACCCAAGCTCTGGATCCAACCCCATTTTGCAAAAAAAAAAACCAAACCCAAAAATGGTTTTTCACCCAAAACTGGGGTTACGTGCAGCTTCCAGGAGTGAAATAAACACTAAAAAAACAGGCAGCATCACTCTTTGCCCACTAAAAGTCCTGATTTTGAGCAGGTTTCAGCACCGGCACCTCCTTCCCCAGGAAACTCCTCACCATTCAAGACCTGGGGCCCAGCCCAGGAGCTCACAGGCCATGGCCAAGCAGGAAAATCATGTTTTCCTGCCAGAGTATCGCTGCTGTGGGAGGCAGGGCCTGCCTCCGCCCCGGCCCCTTGCAGCCCCACAGCCCCAGAGCCAGTGGGGTGGGAGCGGGATGGTGGGGCTGGGAGGTTTGATGGCTTTAATTACCAAATATTTTGGTAATATTCTGCCTTGAAAATAGGCATCTGGGTGTCTCTTGAGCCAGGCTCCATGCTGGCTCCTGCAAATGCTGCCTTATGATATTTCCTTATGGGTAGTGGGCACAGGGATGCCCTGTGTACCCAGATCCCTCCCACTCCCCACCTTTGCTTGGGGAGAGGATGAGATGCTCGAAGATGCTCAACCACTCCCAGGCAATTCCTCCTCTTGACCCCAAAATCATCCCTTTTGGCCCAAAACCCGAAACCTTCTCCCATTTCCCCCCCCAGCATCACTCACCGTTGTTGCAGTGCCGCACACAGTCCTGGAAAACCGCTCGCCACTTCTCCTGCTCCTTGCCCGTCATCACGCAGAAGTAATAGTGTCGGGCATAGGGGTGCCAGAGGATGAGGGGGAAATCCGTGGGACACTTCAGGATGGGGGAGTGCCCCGATTTGGGCGTCACGCCTGTAGAGGAGGGGAGGAGGCTTTGAGGAGGGGATGGGGCAGGACAGGGATGGGGATGCTGCAGGGTTGGGGGTGTCCATTCAGGGCTGTGAGATCCCTCAGCTCCTGCCCAGCTCCTGCCCAGCGCCTTTGCTGTGGGTTCTACCAAAAACACAGGGCAAAAAAAAAGTGCAAGGAGCCTCATTCTTCCAAAAAGGAAATCGGAAATAAAAATTGAAAAAAAATAAAATAATAATCATTATTTGCCTAGTGTTTCTGGAGAAAAGGGAGGTGGCAGCTCTCATGGAGCTGCAGACACATTTTCCTTCCTTCCCTGGTGGCTGCGGCAGGACCCAAGCAGCAGACACCTCCCACTGCACCCTACATCCCATGGGGAGGATGGGACTGTTCTTCCCTACAGCCCCATACCCTAAAACCACTCCTTCCAGAAGGTCCCCAGGGATGCTACATCCCAAAAACTACCTCTTCTAGAAGGTGCCCAGGGATGCTCAGCAACATGGGGGTGCAGGGGACCCCAAGCATCCTTCCTTACCCCACAGCCCCCAGGACCACTCACCAGGCAGGCTGTTGTTCACCAGCTCCAGGTACTGGTCCACGGAGGTGAGGACCTTGTAGCCAGCGCTGTTGATCAGCACACGGGGCTGCAGGTCCCGCTCATAGGCCTGAGCAGAAAAAGATGATCAAGGATGATGGGGAGCACGGCCGTGCCACCACAGCAATGGAGTGTCCCCCTCTGAAGTCCAAGGGAGATGGGCAAAAGGGTGGTGGCCCTCACCAGTTTGTTCTCGTAGAGGACCAAGCCGTAGTTATGTGGGACCACGCAAAAGCGGTTCCTCCACTTCTTGTTCTCCTCAATGTACTGGAAGAGGTTGCCTGAGTAGATGACATGGTCTTCCAGTGGGACCTGTGGGGAGGAGACATCTAGTCTGTAGCACAGGAAGGGGGCAGCTGGGTACCCCTCCATCCCACAGCCACAGCCTGGTATGGGGAACTCAACGAGATCCATTTGCAGTGGTTTGGGTGGGGTTTTCTAAGCTAGGGTGATGCTGAGGGTCTCCATGTTCACCACTGGATTATCTCCTATAGCACTGCAAATGTTGGTGCCTGAAGGGGTGCATCTGGGTGACAACCTGGGTGTTTCCACATGCATAGCCCTCAAAAACCTCAGAGGGGCTGCTCACACAGCAGCAAAGTCACATACGGTGGTGGTCACACCTCTGTCTTTGGCATCTCCTTCCTACGAGATGCACCAAGCTCAGCAGAGCAAACCAAGCCCTCTTGGCCAAGCTCAGGCTGGAGCAGAGCCTTCCAGCAGCTCTTCCCATCCTCAGCCACTGTGATTTGCCTGGCTTGGGGCACGCGTGAGCACGCATGGTCTTGCTCGGTAGTGGCCATCAACCAGAAGGTCCTGCCATGGTGTAGGTCAGAGGCAAACTGCAGATGGAAGGAACCTTAGTGTGGTCTCCAGATGGGACGTGGAAGAGAAAAAGCAAGAAGCCACCCCATAGAGCTCAGCATCAGATGATGCTTAAATGCCCCAGACTTCATGGAGGACCAGCAACAGGCTGAGGATATCCTGCATCCCTGAGTCCCTCTGAGGCTGAGCAGCCCCTTGTGGGCTCTCCAGCGCCTTTTGGCCCTCACATCGGTCACGTTTACACTATCCCAAACACAGGCTGGCTGGGCGAGCCAAGAATTCATCCCAAGAATTTTTATGATCCCAGGAACACAAACAAGAGCCAAGAACTCTCATGAGGGTGGGAGCGTGCGGCAGCCGCCTCTCCCGCCATGGCCACCCACCATCCACCATGGTGGCCATCAGGAAGGGACCAGCCAGGGCTTGGGACCCACCATGCACCAGGCACGGGGAACTTTCCCTCTCCTCTCCCTGTTCTGTCCATCTCCTGGTTCACAGGCACACCACTGCCTTCCCCAAGCTCCCCCACCATCCCCTCCTTGTACACCCTTCTTGCTCCAGGGAGGCACCAAGGCGGCACCACCCAACCCTGGGAAATATTTGGGACAGGCAGGTATGTGCCAAATTGCTAGGCTGGGCAGGGAGGGGGCGGACAGTGCACGGGTGGAGGGGCCTATGCTGCCTGCATCCCCACTGCAGGGACAGGGAGTGATGGGGAGAGACCTGGGGCTGGTTACACCAGCATGGGGCACAGCCAGGGGAGGCAGGAGTAGGGGAGAGGATGCTCAGAACTGGTTTTCAGGGACACGTGAGGATGTCAGATCAAGGCCATGACGTGCGCTGTCCCCATCACTGGCTGGGGACACGGGCTGCTGGAGGGACCAAAGGCAGAAACATTTATTCCTTGTTCTCATCGCTGCTGCTTCTTGCTGGCATTTCAGGTTACGGAGCTGCAATTCGCTCCCCAGCCTGGCTGTCCCCCTCCACCCAGGAGGACCACCAGTCCCTAGCATCGCCTCTGAGCATCACATCCCCACAGAGATGGCAAAAAAGACAGACAAAAATTAAATAAAATTAGAAAAAAAGAAACGTCAGATCCCAACTAGACCTGCCTGAGGACAAGGAGGATGCTACCCTGCATCTTCTTGACTTTTTGGGCATATCTGGGGAGCACAAAGCCCAGCTGGAGGAGATGTTCTCCCCAGTTCCTTGTAGAGTCACCCCACAGGTCCCCATGGTGTCTGGAGCCCCAGTACATCCCAGTACATCCCAGCAGCAGTGCTGGGACCCCAGCAGAGGATGGGCAGCACACAGGACATGGCGCAAGAGGAATGTCCTATTTATACACCCGTGTTTTACAAGACTTGCACAGCGTCCCTGACCTCCCCGCCTCGCCGCCGGTCCTCAGACATTCCTGGGCTGTTTGCTGGAGCTTTTTAATGAAGCAACCAACCTTGGGAGGGAGGTACCCCCCCGGCGAGGCTGAAGGCATCAGCCAAATTGCAAGGAATCCAAGGGACGCCTTGCTGAGGATGCCAGCCATCCAGCTCCTGCCCAGGAACCTTCATTTTGCTCAACACACCCAGCACCCAGGCGCCTTTTGGAGGAGATGGGGCACATCCAGGTGCCCGGGCAAGTTGTCACCTTCATGGGTTGGCCACAAGGAAGCCCAAGGCTTGAGTCTGATCTCGTGCAATTTCTAGATTTCTTAAAAAACCACCACTTTAAACTCCAGACAAAAGCAGAAGCCCATCCCCATGTGTAATCACACCTCCTCCTGCTTTCAAGGAGCACCTATAGCCAGGAAGAAGCCCCAGACAGTGTCTGCTGGCAAGAAGCCCCAGCTGATGTGTATCTGCTTTGGAGGCAGGAGGGGAGGAGAGGATCGGTCCCGGCTGCTGGAGCTGCATGGGCATCCCCTGATGCCATGGAGGTGGGTTGCACTGGTTGCACAGGGGCTACATCCCACCCCGGCAGGGCTGAGCAAGGAAGAGGAGCATGCCCGGGCCTTGGGAAGGACATTGGTCTGTGCTCACTGGGCAGGGGATGAAGCTCCAGACTCAGGGTCTGAACATAATGACGTGTCCTGTGGAGCTGAGCTCTTACCTTGCGGTGGAGCAGCTGGGCCTGGGGCCCTCCGATACCTTCGATCTCATAGCGGACGCTGTTGAAGAGCGCTACGCCGTACTGCTCCTTGTAGCACCGGCAGAACTCCCCCAGCACCTTCCCCGTCTTCTCTACAAGGGGAGAGCAGAGCTGCATTAGGCACAGGCTGGTTTTGGGGGGGAGTCTCCTTGCTGCTCTGACACCTTCCCCCTCCCCTTCCCACCCACCCAACACCTCCTGTTGCTCTCTCACCCGCTTTGGTGTGGGGCCATGGCCGAGCTCACTGTCCTCTGCCCTCCCCATCCAGTCCTGGGACTAATTTGGGGTCAGCATCATCTTTTTTTGGCCTTTCACATTAATGCCATGAATTCCTCTCCCCGGCAGGAAATTCCTGACATTAAGGCAATTCCGGCAATGCTGACGGCTTCCTGTGCCTTGTGCGGCTCCACAGCTCTGCTCTGACTGCCACATTGGAGGGCAAACCCAAGCATCACACACAGCCCCCCAGCCCCACTGTACCCCCATCAGGGCCATCCTATGGAGGGGCTGCGCAGCTCCAGGCTCTTCAGCTGGCGATGCTCAGGGTCATGCATGCAGTGGGGAGGTTCAAGGGGAAAGGACAGCACAGCCCCTCCAGTGCTCCCCTTGTCACTCCCTGTGAGAGGCAGGGACCCCCACCAGGACCCTCACCTCCTGACTGGGGTGAGCACAAGGTGCTGGGAGAGCCTGAGCTGCTGGGTGCCCCTCAGCACCCCTCACCGGATAAGAACCCCTAACCCACAGCACCTTGACCCACAGCACCCTGCCCCATGCAGCAAACCATGCCCACCCCAGCTCCAGACACCCCATGTGTCTCCTACACCAAACCCTCCATCTCAAAGCATCACAGGTCCAGGGAGACAACTTCCCCAGAGCTGCTTTTGGCACCCGGGTACCCTACTTTGATTTTTGCTCTCAACTTTGCCCCAGAGCCTGTGAAAAGGAAAGAATTTGAGCAGACTCCAACTATTTGCGAGGGCTCAGGCTCTGCCAGAGCGCCGGCAATGGGCGCGGGGAGGAGCGATGCTGGCTGCGCATCCCCAGTGCAGGAGCCAGCACGATGCTGGGGGCACGAACCCAGACAAAACAGACCCTCGCGTCAGCCAAAATTTGAAGAATCAGCCGCCCCGGAGCTGCACTCGCAGCCAAGCCAGGGTGAAGGAGCAGCTTGTTGCAGGGTGCTGCAAATCCCTGTGGGATGAGCAGCTCCGGAGGAAAATGCCATCCAAGGATGGCAGCTGGGTGCAGATAAACCCATCCCCGAGGAGATGCTGGCACCACCAGCACTGTGATGGGAGCACACGCTGTGGGCCAGCGTCTCGCCGTGTCGGCGCTGAAAATCTCTTTAAATTCAAGCAATCCTTTTTCGCGGCAAAGAACAAGACGCCTGCTCGTCCCGGCACAGAAATTCCTCACCCCCGATTTTGGCATTTTCTCCTGGAAAAGAAAGAGCTCGCAGTCCCGCCGTGTGCTTGCGTTCGCGCCGCACCTCTGTTGCAACTCTTGCCTACACAAGTGTATGATTTTGGCCGGGGCTCTGGGCAGTGATGTTGACAGCTGAGATTTAAAAGGACGTTTTGAGGTTTCATTTCCTTTCAGTCCATGGGAAAAAAAAGAGGCCCCGGTCCCCCAGCGAGACGGCTTAGTCACTCATTCTTCTCTGATTAACGACGGGGCCAATTAGGAGGTTTTAAGTAAATGGAAAAAGCAAAAGTCAGTTACTTGCAGACACTAAAACAAAAGATTTGCAGATAAAGATCCAAGTTGAATAAATCTCCCCTGTCCAGCAAGTCCCTATGGGGTGCAGAGGGGATGCCAGGGGTCACTGATGCCCGTGCCTCCCCTAATCACCATGCTCAGCCCTGAGGAGGTGCGAGGAGGCAGGCAGGGACCCACAAGGGGGGTCGGGAGGGGATGGCCAGTGGTGTGGTGAGGTGACACAAGGTGACACCAGATTCGGCAAGACCTGGGCTGATAGCAGTGGTACAGCAAAGCTTGTAGCGCAGAGGATGGGACGCGCATGCTGATGATGCCAGGGGGTGCCTTGACCCCTCGCACCCGTAGCACCCTGCGTGGGACTCACGTGTCCCACATAGGAACTGGCCAAGCCACCCACTGGCTCCTTTACTGAGCTCAACAAAACCTCCCAGCAGCGCTGGGGGCTATGGAGAGCATCTCCCCTCCCATCTGCACAACCAAGGCCACCCGCAAGTGGCCATCCCGCTATGAGCTGCTATGGCTGTGCATCCAGCCAAGAGCTGGAAGGGTCTGGGGATGGTTGGTGATCCAAGGAGCTGTGTCCCCAGCCTCTTGCCTGGATTCCCCCGCCGGCCATGGTGGGGGTAAGGGAGAGATGGGGCTCACTGGCTCCCACTCAGGCACCGCCCTGTCCCGGGTGTGGGCTCAGGCACCCACAGCAAAGCTCTTCAGCAAGTTGGGTGCATCTGCAGGGACCTCCCAGGGTGGTGCTGAGTGTCCCCAGTCACCTACAGACAGTGCTTTCCCACTGCTCCGGGTTGCCACCACCCCGGTCCCCATCACACTGAGCCATGCAGCTGGGACTGCTGAGCCAATGCAGGCTCCAGCGCATCCCTCTGGTTCCTGGCAAGGGCACGGGGAAGCCACCAGCTTTGTGGGCCACCAGCTTGGTGGTGGCAGCGAGGTGCCAACAGCACCCACCAATGCAGCCAGCTCAGCAGGAGCCCCAGCATCTCAGATAACAGACTGCCTCTGCTCCCTGGCCTCCGGGTTCCCCCCCACCCCTCCCTTCCCATGACTAAGCCACACGTGGCGGCTGCAGGAGGAGATAAAGGGGCTCTGCAGCAGCCAGCTTTGCATGGAGGGGGCACAGAAAGGGCTCTGGGCATCCCAGCATCCTAGCAAACCCCCCAGCCCAGGCTGAGTGAGAAGTTAGGAGCAGGGAGCAGGGTTCAGCTATGCCACGTCAGCTCTGCACCCCCAGTCCTGCCCACTCCCCAGGCACCCACATGCCCTCCCCATCACCCACCCAGCCAGGGCATGGCAGTGCAAGCAGCTCCTGTGGGGACACCCTGGTATGAGGACTACAGAGGCAGCACAGTTTGCCCTTGTCCTGGACGACGCCCGAGGCTCATCTGGGTGAAACTGGCCCCTGCCCACCCGTGCAACCAGCCGTGACACCGCAGCCGTCACCGAGCCCCATGCAGTGCCAGCGCAGGATGGTGACAGGCAGCAATGCAGGTTGCAGCCCCAAAGGCACACGCAACCCTCGCCCATCGAGAGGTCACGGCCCGGGCAGGGCAGCCCTGGTCCAGCGTTGGTCCCTTTAAACCAGGGCAGGAGGTGCATCTCATCCCTAGAAGGACTCCAAAAGTTGCCGCAAGCTGCCCAAGCTGGCCCAGCAGCTTCCTGCCCTTGGAAGCATCTCCAGCACCCACAGCATCCCCACACAAGCACGGACCAAGGCAGAAGCCAGCTCTTATCCTGACATCCCATATGACCATTGCAGCCCCAGCTCCGGCACTTCTTAGAGCAAAGCTGAGGGGAGAAAATGAGCTGCAAGCTCCAGGTCCAGCCCTGAGACCTTATCGCCCAGAGACCAGCATGGACAGCTTGGCCATATCCTTCCCTCCAGCTGCCTGTATTTGCTGCCCGAAGTCCATTTCACCAACCAGGGCTCCAGAAACACCATCCTGGTAGCCCCAGGCTTGCAGCAAGCCCTGCCAGCACAAGTGCGTGGCCGAAGCTCGTTTTCCTCATTACCCTGGAAATCATGTGAAAATGAGAGTGATGCTTTAAATAGCCCAGATCGTGGCCAGCACAGTCAGCAGGTCTGGCAGTGGGGAGGTCAGATCCTGCACAGGTCTTGTTGCACGGTTTGCCTGGCTCCCACCCAACAGCAATGTCCTTCTTGCCGTCCTCTCAACACGTCCATGACCTACGGAGGTACCTGCAGGATCAGGGCTGTTCAGATGAGCATTCCCCCCGTGTCCCTTCAAAGATACCTGATCAGCTGAGGTTTGGGATGTCCTTTCCACTTTCCTCATGTGGCAGGACCTTGGGTGGGCAGGAATGGGTTAAAGCTCAAGGAGAAAAGATAGGGAGGGGGGAGTGCACTGCTCTTTTGCACCCAAAACAGCCTTTACACCCCACCATCCTGGCAGTAGCCAGGCCAAGGTCGGGGACACAGAGCTGGTTCCTGCTCCCTGGCTGGCCCTGGGCTAGCATGGCTGGCCCTCAAAGCATGGCCACCTGCTTGTGGTCCCCTAAAGGCACAGAGAGTGGGTACCTGGGGCAGCATCGCTGCAATCATGCACGGCCTGGGGGGAGCATCCTGGCTGCACCCAGGGGATAGGGCTCTCCAAAATGTACCCCATGAGGTGGTCCAGGGACAGTAGGCACTGGGTGCTTTGGGTTAAGCTGTTCATGCCCAAAGCAGCACATGTATCGACGCACACCCGTGCACAAACACGCATGTACATGCACAAACACATATGGGCACACACATGCCCACACGCATACCCATGCACACACCTGCACACAAACACACATATCCATGCACACCCACACCCCCACACGCGCACACTCATGCACACACACACAGGTGCCCCCCTCGGGAGGCCACCATCTGACAAATCCGAGCAGGAACACTCATCTGCATCCTCCCTTCAGCCCACATCCCGTTTTGCAAGCCCAAAGCCCCGCGTCCCTTGTGCCAGACACACCCTCCAGAGACTATGTCATCCCTCTGCAGCTCCTTCAATGTATTCAGAGGGGGTTGAGGGTGCTTTTGAAATCCCAACCTTCCCCTGGAGCCCCCCTGGGAGCCCCCCTGGGTCTGTGCAGCTGAGATGAGTGGGAGTAGCAGCAGCAGCTGGGAGTGGGGTGCCCAAACCCTTGCGGGATGCCGCAGGGATGCCTCACCGGAGGCAGAGAATTTTCCCCCTGGTCCAGAAAAAAAATAAAGGACAAAAAAGCTCATTGAAGCAGAGCTCCTGGGCTGGCTGAGCCGTGGCCTCCGCACTCGTGACGAAACCTTTCCTGGCTCATTTCCCCCAGCCCCCACGGGACAGCCTGACTCAGCGGGGCTGCAGGAAAGCCCCAGCCCCTCCTGCCTCCATGCAGGCGCCCACAGTGTCCCCTTGCTGTCCCCTTGCCGCCACCAGCTCAGCAAGGGGATGATAGCACAGGGCTGTGTTTGCCGAGCAATAGAGGAACAGACATGCAACGTCCCTTTGCTGGGTGTCCCCACCCCAGTGAAGGTCCCTTTGTGCCACCATGGTGATAGCCCATGCCATGGTGGTGATGGCCCATAGGACATTCCGCTGGCAGGAGACCCGAGAGCAGCGTGTGCTGGCCTGGCCAGGCTTACCAAGGCTGCTGGGGAAGGAGTTAATCACTAATTCAGCCAGTAAATGATTAGCGAGCGGGGGCGAGTTGCTGGGGGGAACACAGGCTCGTAGCAGCCCCAGAACTGACAGGGACATTCACAGTGCCACCAGCCCAGCCAGCTCACACCTTGGGGCAGCAAGGATGGAGGGAAGTTGATTTTACACCCAGGTAAAGGGATGGGGTGGCCAGCACACTGGGGATGGGGTGCTGGGCCAGACCTCAAACCAGCAGCACCCTACGAGCCCTCAGCACCACCAGCAGCTATGGAGCTGGGAGTGACCCATGGGCATGGGCTGTCCCCACTGCAGTGCCACTGTCCCTGCCCGCCAGCTTGCCCCAGTGCAGCGCTGGGCCCAGCTCAGCGCAGGCTCAGCCCTAGGAGATTTTTGGAAAGGCAGCAGGACAGGACACACGATGGCTCTGGGCAAGCCAAGCACCAGCAATGCAGCAACAGCCAGCAGAATGGACAGTCCCAGAGGTGCCACTGTCACTGGGGCACCAGGAAGAGAAAAGAGCTGCTGCATCTCCCTGCAGGGAGCTGGGTGAGCATCCTGCAGCAACCATGGGTGCACCCCAAGGGTTAAGTCCAGCCGGCAGCTTAGGGTTTTGGGAATTTGAATCTGAGTTCATTTCCACCCAGAAACACAGACTCCTTCACCGGGGCCTGACTCAGCCCCACTGAGCATCCCTGGAGTAAGCCCTGGGAGGGGGTGTCCAGTGCAGACTCCCAGGATAATGCTGGGGCTGGGGGGTCAAGAACCAGCTTCCCACCCAGGGGGATATGGTGGCAGAAAAGGGGCTGAAGAAGGGTTTGTTTCTGATAACAGCAAAATCTGGACACTGACTCAGTAGTGCTTCTTATTTTCGCTTCTTATATGGACCAGGCGAGACTGAAACAGGGAAAAACAAATTGGGTGTGGGGAGACACCGAGGGCAATTTCCCCCCTTACCTTCCTGCACCCAAATGTGCCCCTCACACAAAACCAGCCTCCAGTGAGATTTAGACTGAGCTTATCTGGAACAAACTGAGAACAGAGGCTCCCAGCGCCTGTCCCAGCTCAGCACCGACGCCTGCACCCAGGGCACAGCTCAGCACCGGGGGACACGGCAGGATGGGGATCGCTGCCTGGCTCCAGATCTACTCCAAAACCTATTGGGAATATTTTCAGCTACAAATCAGCTCGGAGGCACGTTTCGGGTGGAAAGGGGACGAGGCGAGCGGCTGGCTGCCCTCTGAGTCATGCCGTTATGGGTAAGGGTGGGCAGGACGGAGGCTGAGCGGCAGGAAGGGATGAGGCAGCGGAGCCTCAGAGGAGAAACCAGATGGGCCCAGGCCTGAACCGGTTCATCCTCTCTTGCCCTGCCTTTGCCATGCACAGCTCTGCCCACGGATGAGTCAGAAGTGCCCGTAGTGGTAGTGCCAGCTCAGCACTGGGGCACCCGTCGGGGACACGGCTCAGCAAGATGCACCCTTTCCCAGCACCCAGCACCCTGTGGCATGCCCCATCCCCACTGCTGGCAGCACCCCGTGTCTCCAGGGGTGTCCGTGGAGATGCTCCAGGGGGTCCGTCCCCACCACGGCAGCACCCAGCCCTCTCCCAGCGCTGCGCCCAGCCCAGTTGCACAACACTGCTCCCCTCCCAGCTCACAACAAACAAAAAAACTTCCCCGGATCCAAAGCCAACCACCAAATCCACGGGGGCCAAAAAACCAAGCAACACATTCAGCAGCGACTCCTCAACCTGGGAACAGCCGAAAAACCCCGACGGCGCTCTCGGCCGTGCTTCGGACACCCTGCACCTGCTGCTCCCCAGTCCCAGCCACGACACCAGACTCAGCCCCCTGCACCAGCCCCGCTTCCGTGGCTCAGGGCCACATCCAGCCCAGCACAAGAGGGCTTGGCGTCCGGCTACGTGCCGGCGGGGGG
>NW_010167305.1:25417-28291 GCF_000695765.1 Mesitornis unicolor
GTGGATGCCGGTCCCCCGCTGCTCCCCAGGAACAAGGCTGCTGCTGGGCTGCGTGCGAGGAATGTACATGGGAATAACAAACAGCGGCCGAGGCCTTTGAACGTCTCCGGAGAAGCTGGTCGAGGCTGGCCTGAGCCCAGCACAAGATGCCTGCCCCCAGCCTCCCTGCCCAAACGGCCTCTGAGGGATGGGGCCACCCAGGCCCAGACAGGCATGTCCCTCCTGTTCCCTCTGGCACTCCTTTCCTTCAGGGGTGATGCCCCAAAGCCCTGGGGCACAGCACCTACACAGACACTCCAGCTGGGCTAAAGCCACCCCGGTCCAAAGTGACACCTGCCAAGCGGGCACAGGGTTCAAGCCCACAAAAAGAGGTGACTGCAGTCGCAGGACAATCAGGATGTGTCCCACGCCACAGAGCATCCCCATGGAGCAGCTCGGCTCAAGCTGGGTACCACCCCCAAACCCTGTGCTGGATCAGGACCCACCGCCCTCATCCTGGCTGCAATCACATCACCCTACACGTCCCTTGTCCCCCAGGGCCCCATCAGTGCCCAGTCAGGCTGGAAAAGAGTTGCCAACCCTTGGGTGCTTACCCCACAGCGGGTGCTGTCCCGCAGCAGGGTGGGACCTAGCATCACCCTTCACCAGATGAGGCCCCGCTCATCCCCCAGCACCGGCCTGGCAGCATTGCATCCACCCCAGCATGGTGCAATCTCTACCACGGCTGAGGCAATGTCGAGTCACAGGCAATGCCGCTGCGAGGTGTCACACAGGCAACATCATCCTTTGGGCACCCATACAGGACTGGGGGGGTCCCCAAGGCAAAGAGATCAGATCAAACTTGGGCATCTCGGGGTTTTCTGTGCTCTGGGGGCAGCAGGGGGTGGGTGCTTCTTGGTCTGGGATGTCCCAGTAAATGTTTCTGTGTTCGGAGGGCATGAGCAGCCGGCCCCGCTATGCCCCGCTGTGCCCAGCCCCAGGGAGGGGAGCTGAACCTGGCACACTCTCCCTCTGCCAAGCTGGCCAGTGCCAGCAGGAAACCCAATCCAGCACCACGGGAGGAGACCGAACAAAGACTTTTATGTATGTCCAAGAAAAAAAATAAAAACCACCAAAACCCAAGAGATATTTGAACAAAACAGCCCTGAGCCTGTTCTGGGATTTACCGCAGGCCCTACTGCTGGGAGGGTCCTGTGCCCGGCTCCTCCACAAGGCTGGGGCAGGACAGGGGATCTCACCTGCGCCACAGTGCCCACCCCACACTGTGTCCCCCATGCCTGCTCCCTCCTCCCCACAGAGAGCAATGCCCCACAAGACAGCTACAGACTCAATGTCTCCCATGGCCGAGGATGCTCCAGAAGCACTATGGCCCCTGGAGAACCATGGATGCCCTGGGCTGGTGGGCACTCAAGGGGCTGGCAGCCAGCGCCTGGTGGCACAGAGCATCACCAGTGCCTTCCTTGCTGAGGGCAGAGCAAAGCAGCTCCTAGGCAGAGGCAAGGCAGGAATGTTCCCGATGTGGGGCCATTCCCAAGGCAGGGACGTTCCCAAGACACAGCTCTGTCCTGGTCTCAGGTGATGCCCTGGGATCAGAGGAAGGGGCTCAGGATACTTCCCGTGGCTGTGCCACCACTGCCTGGGGTGCCTGGGAGCTGGCAGCCCTGCTCTCCTGCCCCATGCAGTGGCACTGAGGTCACACCAAATCTAGGACATGTCCCTTCATGCAGGGAGACCCCCAAGGGGCATCACACCTAGCACTGAGCAGAGCTGGCAAAGGGAGGGAGGCAGCACAGGTGTCCTGTGCCCCAGGAGGCACCAACGTAGCATAAGGGGATGGAGGTCCTGCCCCAGGCCCCCTGCCAGCTCCAGGGCAGAGCATCACACCCATCCCTGCTGCATGGGGACATCCCACCCTAGGGATTCCCATAGTGAAGGGATTCCCCCACAGTGCGGCAGGGACAGATCCCTGCCAAGGAAGGGCAGGAGGGCACGGAAAAAGGCACCATGCTCTACCAGCCAGAGCAGGGACCTGTGCCGAACGCTGCTGCCCTTTCCCTTTGAAAAGGGGGAAAAGGCGGAGTTTTACTCCTTCCTCCAGAGCAGAGGGCTGGAAGGAAGCCTGCTCGCCATGAGCGGCTCTGCTCTGCCCCTTCCTCCCCTGCCAGCCCCCCTGGCACCAGGCTCTCCACAGAGCTGGTATGGGCACATCCAGGCATGGGGCAAGGCTCAGGGGCTGGGGAGGGGGCACAGCTGCTGCTTGGGGACCTCATGGCCGAGCACCAGCTGGGATCAGAGGGCTGCAGCCCAAGGGTGCACTGATGCCTTCTGCAATGTGGGTGGTGGGACCAGACCTGGGTCCTGCAGGGGCAGCGCAGGTGCTCAGCCCAGTGCTGGAGAGCTGGGGCTCACTGGTCCTCAAACCTCACCCCAGTAAGCTCCCTGGTTAAGCATCCCTGCACCTCTCCAGCCCTTCTAACTGCTGATACACAAAGCACAGGGTCCTGGTGGTGCAGGAGGCAAGAGCCCCATCCTGCGAGCAGATGCCTTACAGCATCCCCTCATTGTCACACAGCCAGGCTTTGAAATAAAGCCTGGTTGTGGGACACTGTAAGAGGGATGGAAATGGGAAGACTAGGTCCAACACCGCTCCTTCGCCAGGGGCTGGGACCAGGCTGGGGTGCAGGGGCTGTCTATGGGATCCACCACCCATGGGGGCCCTGCGGGCCAGGGCTGTCTGCACACAGTGGCAGTTTCGGTGACTGTCCCCATACGCACATGGAACCTCTCCTGTTCCCAGCAAGGGCTGTGGCAGAGCCAGGGGTGGGAGCCAGTGGCTTTTTGCAACCTGCCCCCGGGTCAGGCAGAGGGGCGGGG
>NW_010167305.1:28322-31470 GCF_000695765.1 Mesitornis unicolor
CCTGCCGCAGGTTCAGGCAGAGGGACGGGAGGCCGTGGGTCCCTGGGAGGGTAGGATAGAGCTGACAGGGGTGTGCCGAGAGGCGCCGAGCCTCCCTGGGCTCAGGGCCAGCCTCTGCAGCAATTTGGGGCAGGAGGGAGGCAAAGGCTTGGGAAATACTGGGTCTTGGCTGTGTTTCCCTCGCTGGGTCCGTGCAATGGGAACAGGGGTGTCTGATGCTGCAGTATGGGGGGGTCCTGGTTTGTGGGGTGATTTTCTCTCCCTGGGCTGACCCAAGGTGAGCTATCAGCTGTGGTGCCGGCTCTGTTCCTCTTGCTCCCAGGCAGAGCAGGGATTCCCTCCAGGCGTGCTCCAGCTTGCTCAAGGCAAGGCTTTTGGTTGAGCCCTTGCTGGGGGAGGCAGGGAAGGGGCCACCCCAGGAGGGAAGCCAGGATCTGCCCCAGGGATAAGCACAGGACCTCCTGCCTCCTGTGTGGGGAGGCCACCAGCACGAGAGGCCTCCGCAGCCGGTGATGTCCCCTGCCTCAACACGCTGGCTCCGAGCAAGTCCCATGCCCCAACATGATGGCTACAGGTAAGCCCTGGCGTGCCAGAACCAGCCCTTCCCCGCTGGCAGGGAGCCCTGACATGCCAGGAGAGTTATTTATTTCACGACGAAAGAAGATACACACTTCGTTACAAGAAACCACTCCACATCCTCAGCACGTTGCAGCCCTTAGAGCCGCTCTGCATCGCTCCCTGCCCAGTGCAGAGTGAGGGTTTGAGCCTCAAGAACAACTCCAGAGCCCATCACCAGCAGCCACCACTTCCCGCGCTGGCTGGAGCCGATCTGCGGCCAAGGCGAGGAAATGAGTGTCACGCTTAAGGAAGCCACAGCAAACCTCTTCCCGCTGCCGGCAACCTTTACCCCCTCCGCGGCACACCACAGCCAGGCGCCTTTCAGCATTTGTCGGGCACCTCTGGACCCAACCCCGCAGCCTGTCCCGTCAGCAGAAGGATGCTCCTTGGTGGCACCGGGGATACACAGCCACTGACGCCCAACCAGGGTCTTTGGAGGGGAAAGGCTGTGGCTCCGGCACCGGGAGTGAGGTTTGGTGTCACTTCTGCCTCCGTTGTGTGGGTTGGTGAAGTCCCACCTCAAATTAACACCTAGTTTATGCAGCAATTAACGGGTGAGATGCCAGAACAAGGTGTGAGCTCCCAGGGACCTTCCCTGTGCTGCCACCCACCTCCTCAGCCCTCTGGCCATGGTGGCAACCAGTAGCTTCTGCTGCATCTCTGGGCTTGCCGGGTGCCTGGGACCACCAGCCCCACGGGGCAGAGCCAACCAGCCTCTGCCAGCTGCATTCCCATCCCCACAACTGGAGAAGGCGTCCATAGGGCTGGGACACACTAGGGAAGGAGTTATTCCAACACATTCAGCCCCTTGCTGAGGGCACCTATTGCCCTGGACAGGAGGGGATGCAGTTACCCAGTGACACCTCAGCTTTCCCAGGAGCCCTGGCAGGACACCCCGTGCTGCCACCCCCGTGTCCCCAGGCAATGCCCATGCTTGGCATCCTTGCTCAAGGAGAGGAAGCCAGTGTCTGCTCCAGCCCTGAGCACAAGTTGGGAGCAACTCCCAATCCACATCTGGGAGGAAGAGGAGGAGGAGAGCAGCCGAAGGGTGTTGACAAACAAGTGAGGTGACTCAAGCCAGAATCATGTCCAAAACAGGGCAGGAGAAGGAAGTGCTTCCCAGCTGCCCCCTCACCACAGCTCTCCAGGCCCATGTGTGGCCATGGAGACTTCAGAGAAAGGGGGGCAGGAGCTGCAAGCAGCACTGCCTGAAAACCACCCCCCTCCGAGCTGCCCTGTCAGCCCCACTGCAGTGGGGTGGCCCCATTGCTGGCAGGGATGCTGCCTGCATGCCTGCTCAGGACCAGCCCCTCCAGCCCCAACAGCGGAGACCAGGAAAGACCCTGGTCCTGAGCCACCAACACATCACAAGCCAGTGGCTCCGGAAAAATTGGCCTCACCGCAGCCACCGCCACGCGGGCTGGGACATGGCGTGGGACCGTTGCAGCACTGCTTTGATGGCAGAGGTCTCGACACAGAGAGGATGGCACTGTGCATGGCATGGAAGAGCTTTTGGCCACCTCCCTCCTGCCTTTCACTCAGCTGCAGTGCCCAGAGCTCTGCTCCCAGCAGGGAGGAAGGATCTGGCCCAGGCTCTCACCATCTCCGCACACCCCCTTGCTGCATGGAGAGCATTGCCAAGCTCAGCGAGCTCCTATCCCTGCTGCAATTCAGGGCCATGTCAGCTCGGGCAGCTCCTCCAAACTCACCAAAGTTGGGAGGACAACTGGGAAAAGTTGCTTGGAGAGGGGACAGATCCCTCCCCGGGTGCCAGCAGGAGCAGCGGCAGAGAACAGGCCGAGCTAGGCAGGAAAACCCGGAGTTTTCCCCACCACAGTGCTTTGCATGCCTGACAGCAAGTCGTGCCTTGCCTGTCGGGTCAGGGCCCCTCCCAGCTTTGCACCCAGCAAGGAGCCTGGGTGGAAAGCAGAGAGGTGCTCAGTGAACCCAGTGAGCTCCAGTCTCTCCCAGTGAGGTGTCCTGGTACACATGTGGGTGCCTTGCACTCACCCTGAGCCTTCAGAGCAAGGCACAGGACATGTACCAGCCTAATCTCCATAATCCTATTTCACAGGAATCCTATTTTCCTCGTGAAAACTCATCTGCAGCCCCCAGCTCTGCCAAGCATGGGCTGAAACGCCCCGGTGTAAGCACTTGGTCCCTGCCAGGGTGCAAGCATCCAGCCTGGCCTTGCAAACACCAAATTTATGGCTCAGCAAAGACAAATTCCTGCGTAGGAAACCCAGCTGGGCTTTTCCTTGTTATTCTTAAGATCACAGGGCTTGCACAGGGAGCAATCTCTGCATGGAGAACCAGTAAATTAAAGGGAGATTGGGGATGTGCTTTGGACCCAAACATGCCGCGGTCAGCAGCGGTGCACAGACCTGAGCCGGCGGGGATCGGCCGCGTCGGCGTTTAGCTGTGCACCACGAAAAAGCCCACAAGCTCTCCTTCAAAGCTCGCAAACCTGCTGGTGTCCTGCTGAGCTGCATACCACGGAAGCATTCTGGCTGGCAGGGAATGCAGTGGG
>NW_010167305.1:31487-32819 GCF_000695765.1 Mesitornis unicolor
CGGCATCGGGTGGGCTCCAGCGGATGCCACCAGGCACTGAGTCCATGTGCTGGGACCACAGCAGCTCTACCATGCTGCTCCATCAGTGCTGGAGCCACAGCAGGTTTTTCCCCCAAAACCCTTGGGGAAAAAGGACTTCAGAGCCGCTCCCATGGCTTTATGGTGGAGACGGACGAAAGATACGGCACAACCACCTCCAGAACCCTGGCGCTGCCCAAGCCTTTCAGCTCTCCGCAAGGCACACAAGGTCTCAGCACGAAGCCACGTTCCTCTGTGCCACTCAACAAGGTGCGGCTCCGCGGGGGGGTTGCTTAACCGGGCGGAGAGGAGGCTTTTTCAGCCTGAGGAGCTGAAACCGAAGCCGGAGCACGAAAGGGCTCGGAGGTCAAGTCCTCCCCGCTTAGGAGCCGCAGGGAGTGAACGGCGGCATCACAAGTGACGCAAGGCAGCTCGGGGGGGCACAGCACTCCGACAGGGGGGTGACCCCACTTATGGGGGTCAAGCATGTCACCGCAGGCACCAATTAGCGACCTTGCCCCCCCGCCACCGCCCTCCCGGCCGTCGCTTCGCATAAACCCGTGTCTGTACAGAAGCCATAACCCCACGTCTGGCGATGACACCCCTTGCCGGAGGGTGCTGCCGAGCCCTCAATAACCACATTGTCACCATTCCCCGTCCCACGGGGGGGGCTGCTGTGTCCTGGCTGTGCTGGAGCAGGCCTGGGGCATCCCAGGGGTACCCCAGGGGGTGCAGCCAGTTCTCGACCTGCACCGCGGCGCTCTTGGGGGGGGGGTGCCCTAGGGATTCCCCAGCACTGGTAATGAGGAGAAAGTTGATATGTGGGTCCAGCCCCAGCAAACTCCATACTGACAGGGGTTTCCCTGCCCAGGATCCGGCTTGCCAGCATCTCTCCGGAGACCAGCACCCCCCCATTCCCCTCCTTCAGCCCGGGGAAGCTGAGCGCATGAACACGCTCCCCGTAGCCAACACAAACACCCCCGGCACAACCCAGCCTTTCATTTGGGAAGCAGACAGGCACCTCGGGTGCTTCCCTCCCTCCCCTCTCCATGGGAGGACAGGGAAAAACAGGGAAACTGCAACGTGGTGGAAAGTAAAAAAAAGAAAAGAGTTTAAAGTCTGGGAGAGAGGGGAAGGGAAGAGCAGGCGGGAGGGGGGGAAGACTAGGGGGGAAAGTGTCCCCTCACCCGGACTGAACGGAGGGATGGAAGAAGGGTGGGGAAGTAAGCTCACCCGCGATGTGCTGGCGGCGACCCTCGTCCAGGTGCGTGGAGACCACATCGCCCATGGCGAGCGGAGCCGGGCGGCGGCGGC
>NW_010167306.1:0-8550 GCF_000695765.1 Mesitornis unicolor
TTGAATTCACTGGGCTATTTTATGCCCTTCTCAGGACTGGTTTGTTTCTGCTAGATGTGAGCAAGGCTGGGATTTCTGGTATAACTGTGTTCCTCCCCTCCCAGGCAGTTACACCTGAGGTTTGCTCACCCATTGCTCATCCATTTCTACACCCAAATGCTGTACAATTCCCTTTAACAGTGTCACATCTTTCTTACTGGCAACGTCTGAAAAGCACAGCAGTAGTTCTTTTCCTTGGTGTCCTAACAAAGGCTAGTAACTCGTCAGGAAAAATGTATTTAAAAATAGATGTGCTCTTCTAATCCTGCTGGCACCCAGTTTTAGTGCATGACGGAGGCTGGGGGGGATCCCGAGGTGGGGAGAGACTGTCCCCAGCTGTGCAAGCCCCAAAACACCTACTCTGAGTGGGTTTAGGAATCCAGTTTCAATGGCCTGATGGGATG
The DNA here is from genome assembly GCF_000695765.1 of Mesitornis unicolor. Classification (NCBI taxonomy): domain Eukaryota; kingdom Metazoa; phylum Chordata; class Aves; order Mesitornithiformes; family Mesitornithidae; genus Mesitornis; species Mesitornis unicolor. The sequence continues at coordinate 444 of NW_010167306.1, forward strand.
GTTCAGCACAGGGATGCCTTTCGTGTTATTTTGAAAGAAGCAGCCGTAAAGCTTCAAGGCTGGAATTCGAGAGCGATGCGGTCAAGTCGGGCACAAACACATGGCAAGCGCTGTTGAAATAGCAACCTAGGCCAACAGACAATTCTTGCCTAAAATTAGCTATACAAATTTAGTCGTCCTACAATATTTTCAGGGGACATGTATGTATATGGGTTTATAAGTACTGCTTTCCTTTTACAGATGCCTAGAGGCCTTCCTTTTTCCTTTAAATTTACTAATATAAGCTTATCTTAAGCCATACATAAAGGCTTGAGAAGCTTCTCCTACCTATCCTTTTTGGCTGGGTTCATTCTGAAATACAAACACTGACTTCTATATCTACTGCTGAATGATACATGAAAGCACGGCAACTCATAAACAGGTAAAGGTAACAAGCCAAGGAGATGAATATTCAGGAATATAGGAGGAATACAGAAATACATCAGTCCTGAATATTTAGGAGTGATGAAAAGACATTAAGAGGAGATTTCATTGACAGTTCTATGTTGGGGGACAATCTGCTCTGGGTGACCTGCATGTCTGAAACTTTAAAAGCGCTGCTGTGACGCTGTGATCTCAAGTATCTCATAGCTGACGTTCCAGCTACCAGAGCAGAAGATGCATAGCTGAAATTGGTAAATAGTGCGTTATTTTATTCAAGGGAAAAAAGGTCAGCAGTCAAACACAGCTAGAACAGGCTGGGGAAAGCAAGAAGGGTAAAACAAGCCTGGAGGCATTGCCTTGGGACGCGGGAGGTATAAGTTGTGCTGCTGACTCCCTGCGTGACTGTGGGCACACTGAGCCAGTGCACAGCACCGAGCTCTTCACCCCAGCACATTGACTGTGCTAAGACACCAGTTTGGCTCTAAAACCTGCTTTTTCAGCATATAAACTGCCCCTTGGGTCTGTCATTCAAGGCTTGGGAGCCTCAGGGTGATGCTGTGCCATCTCCAGCTGAAAAGCTGAGTCAGCACGGCCTCAAGGCTCTCTGTCCATTGCAGGATGCAAAGGTGCCCTACGGACACCTTAGCTAATATCTGCATGGGTTCCCCTTGTGGAATGGGGATAATGACCCTGCTCAGCCCCATAAAGATTCTGTAAAAATCGACTGTGTAAAAAGGGGTGAGGACCTTGGATAATTCAGTGAAGAGCACTGTAAAAATAAGATTTTCCCCTACAGATGCGGAGTGGCTGGAAGAAGCTGACAGAACTTCTTTTAGATGCTGCCTGTATGCCCTAAATTAAAACAGGCAACAAACTTCTGCCTGCAGCACTCAGTTTGGCTGACTTTCAAGCAAATAGGATCCACTAATTAGGATTTGCATAAATGGGTTTTCACACATAGTAAAAATGGGTGCCTTCCCAAAAGCTGCCAGGTGCTCCACAGCCACTTACTGAAATGAAGGAGAGGGAATAAGGCAGCAGCAGTTCACTGCCAGCCGCCAACAAAAACAGTCCCACAAACATCCTTGCCCTTATGGCTTTGGGAAGGTTTCGCCCCATCCATGTGCACCCCCAAAAAGGAGGCTGTCACCTCCCTCCAAAAAACACCAAGTGCAGCATAAAAACGTGAAATTCAGCAGGTCAGGGCACTTGCCTGCAGGGACACGGAGGATTGCTTTGTTCTTCTGTATTTATAGCCTTGCCTTAATAGGCTTTTTTAGAAAAAAGGCCAACTTTTTAGGATTGTAGTTGTGGTAGTGTCAGTTGGAGCACAGCAGCCAGGACTCGGGCATCCAAACTCCTCATGAAGTTATCATCTGGAAAAGGAGTGCAAAGGCTCAAAACCTGCTGGTGAATTACTTGCTCTTAGCATGTGTGCGCATGTGGGAGAGAAAATAGCCAGGGGCCTTAATTCACACGCGGGTTACAGTGTATTTTACTTTTAAAAGTAAAGCCATTTTCCGATTTATAGCTATTTTAAATAATTACATCTCTCAAACCAGCATGGAAATCAGCTGGCACAGTGGCTCAGCGTATTCAGATCAAGCTTTTTGTGTCAACCCTCTCTCCTCCCAGTGCCACAAGCCTGAGTCCTCAGCGGGGATTTCAGCTGATGAAGTGGTAGCAGCAGCTTTCCAGATCCCCAGCACACTGTGTGGGCTGATCTTCTGTGATGAGGGCAGCTGCCCTGGGAAACTGGATTTTCATAGATGTGAGAGCCAGAAAGGAACACTCTAATCATTCAGCCTGACTTCATTTTACGTGGTAATTCCTGCCTAAAGCCCTGTCACTTGTGGCTGGGCTAGAACATGTCTGTTGGCTGGCTGACCTTGATTTAAAGACTGCAAGTGGCAGAAAATGCCTCCTACCCCACGGCATGCCATTGCAGTCGTTCTTGCTATTTGCATCTTGTTTGCAGTTTGAACTGCGTTGATTTTTGACTTCCAGCTGCTGGATTTTGGCTCGCTGGCAGTGCATCAGCCAGCATTAAGGTCGGCTCATTGACATCCCTGAAGGGAAATCTGGGAAGAGCTAATTCACAGCAATCCTCTACTTGATGACTTCTTCTGTCTTCAGAGAATGGTTTTGTTTTGCTTCCTTTCAGCCAACTCTTGCTTTTTAAAGCTTCCAAGTTTATAGAAAAAGGGATTTTTGGAAGGATGAGAAATGCTAGGATAGCGTATCCTGTAGGTATGGAGTAACTTCTCTAGTGGTTCACTCGTGTCCCTGAGTTAAGAGGCTGCATCCGGATGAAGATTATCTGTGGATTTACAGCTCCTGCGAATGCATTTGGTCATTGCCTACTTTCCATATAATCTGTAGTTCAGATAAAACATCAGATGACAAGATTTAGTCCTGTTTTGTTTCTTGTCTCCATGTCTTTTCTTCTTTTGTTCTTCTATGCACACAGAACTTGACTACTGGATCCCATTGCAGGTTATGACCTCTCATCATGCGAGAAAAGTTGATAAACTGGATAATCTCATACATTTTAAGTGAAAATTCAATACAGTAGACAAAGGAGGTATTATATCAAGGGAGTATTAAATGTCACCTGGGATTACATTTTATCAAGCTTTCTGGAGCTCACCCCTAACTCTTAGAGAGCCCACTAAGCTCTGGAGTCAGCAGTGGCAAGCAGATGGCAAAAGACAGCTTTACATGAAATGAAACCCATGGAATGGAAGTTCCTGCATGTTTATTCCTGGCCCAAAAAGGTGATCCCTTTGCCATCTTAAAGGGATTGCTTCAAATCTGCATCAGCTTGTCAGAACAATAGACAGCAAAATAAAGAAACCTTCCTTCTGCTATAACTTTATAACAAGTTAATTGTGATATATATTGAAAACCATATGAGGAAGTGAACAGCAATCAAAAATAGAGTCTTTTGCTTTTGGATAAATCCTGTTGCTAGAGTAATAAAATCTATGGCTAAGCTTATCATATATATATATGTGTGTCTGTGTGTGTGTGTATCCCATCTATCACAATCTCATTTAATTCCACTAACATTTATTTTTGTATTTTATTTCAGTTTTCCAGAAACTGTGTTCATTAAGAAGAATCAGCTATGTGTTATGCATAAACAAGAAGTGTCTTCACCCTGCAGGAGACAGTGAAGTTAATATCACAGAATATTAGGAATTGGAAGCGACCTCGAAAGCTCATCCAGTCCAACCCCTGCCAGAGCAGAACCACCAGACCAGGTCACACAGGAACATGTCAAGGGGATTCGATGTCTCCAGAGAAGGAGACTCCACAACCTCTCTGGGCAGCCTGGGCCAGTGCTCTGTCACCCTCACAGTAAAGTAAACCCTCATGTTCAGGTTGAACCTCCCATGCTCCAGCTTGCTCCCATTGCCCCTTGTCCTGTCATTGGCTGTCACTGAGAAGAGCCTGGCTCCTTCCTCCTGACACTCGCCCTTTACAAATTTATAACCATGAATGAGGTCACCCCTCAGTCTCCTCTTCTCCAAGCTAAAGAGACCAAGAACACATTCAAATTTTCCAGGCGGATCCAAACATATTTGAGCTGGGTGGGGGTTCTGTGTGATTCTAGGGTAGAAGTTGGTCAGGAGGAAGCTGTTGAACCTGACCGCTCTCTGCGAGGCAGCAAGGAGCAATCGACTTGACAAGTGATGGATGTGATGCTCAGGTCTGCAGCTGGGAAGGTGTCAAGTAGAAACAGAACAGGATTGACAGCAAAGAGATTAATGAAGATCTGTGAGATGGAAACACCACATCAGGACAGAAGATTAGGCCTGGATGATAGCATATGAGATAAGCGAACTAGAAATAAAGTTAATGTGAAAATATTGATCTGGGCAATCCTACTTAGATGGTTACAACTGAGTGACAAATTCTGAAATAATTGCCCTCAGAAGACGGCTGCAACACCCACACAACGGACAGAGTGAAAGCATCACCATACATCTGGAATAAAAGGAAAAAACCTCCGTTACTACTATTCATAGCATAGCCTCATAGCTCTCAAACCAGCATGAAAGTCTTTCCTACCTTTGAAGGCAAACTCAGGAACATTATTTCCAACCAGATTCCGGCAACAAACTTATTCTTCATCAGTGAAGGCCAAGCATCTGCTCCACAGCAAAATTATTTCTGCAAATCAGTTTGCAACCAAGAGTGAAGGGATGGCTACCAGTAAAAAATAAAATCACTTTTAACTACATTACACTGTGTTTATAAGGAAACCAGTCCTATACATAGCTTTTTATTACAGTAACTGTGACCAGCCTTCGTTTGGTCACCAGCAAATCTTTTGTGCAGCTGACACTCCTTCAAAGAGGTGTTGCTGAAATCAATATACGTGTGCCTGGGGAACTATAAATAATGAAACACCTGATGCTCTGCAAAGTTAACGCTTTCCCCATACATCACGTACTGCAGTCTGAATATCTGTAGTGACCCCAGCCCGTAAGGCTGTAAACAGACATCCTTTCTTAGGTCCAGCTGCAATAGCTGTGGAAATTAGTGCTTCCTCACACCACAGTTTTGCCAGGAAGCTGATTTATATGAGAACTCTATAATCCAGCATAGGAAAAGAAAAAAATCACTGGGGTTAACAGAAATCATTGTTTCAGCATCGCTTAAACTAATCTTTGTCCTTAAAAGTAAACCCGCAGAGGATCAGGGAACACCACCTGGAAGGCAGAAATGGAAGTGTGGTGCCCGCTGGCTGAAAGGCAGTAACAAGCAGCTGAGACCATACTGCCTTCAAACAGCACAGGAAATAACTTCACGGAAAGATTTATTTTTTAAATTACTATTATTTTATTTGCTTCAGTGCTGTCTGGAGCAGTTCAGGCACTCTCTGCCCTCAGCCGGCTGCTACCACCCAAAGGAGGAGCGCTGGAAGGGGTCCTGCAGCCTTCCCACCCTGCGTCAGCCCCAGCTCTGCCGGTTTGGCTGCAGCTCCTGCTGTGGCTGGAGGTGGTTTGCAGCGAGCCAGGAGCTGCAGAGAAGGAAACTGTCACGCTGCTTTACCACCCCGGCCATCCATGTCCTCAGCATGGGAGGGTCACATCGTAAGCTGCCACAGCTGCTGCGTGGGCAAGGCAATGTGTGCAGGCAGAATTAACTCCAGTAACGATGGACCTTCACGGTGCTGACAACACTATCTCTGTTTCAGTGATCTTTTGTGCTCTGGCGTCGTACCACAGCTTTAGTTTCCTACAGCTTAATTCTCCTTGAAGGAAAAAGAATTTCCAATTAATCCAAGGAGGATTAAGCTACAGCAAACATTGATTTACAAATACGCACCGATTAAATCGGAGCAGCTGATACAGTTATCACCTTCCAGCTTTCTTCCATGCTCCTTTCCTGGAGGTTGGGTCCCTGCCACACAGACAGCTGAATTGGCATATGGAGCGGCTCTGGGAGCACCGGAGTTCACTGCCTCGCATAGCGGAGTAGAGCGATACCCATGTCAGGTGTCCTGGAGAGGCAGGGCTGGAAACTGTGGTGGTCTGAAAGTGGATTCACTTGCTGTTCACCTGCCTACAGAGTCAGAGGTGGCCACCTCCAGGAAAGGGATGGGACAAGTAGAGAAGTAATCAGTGCTGTCTGACTGAGCAAGCTGCCTTACAGACAGACGATCACTTCTCAACTGGATTGCACACGCATTTAGTGTGCTCTAACTGACATCCCTTGCCTTCAAACAAGGTTCTGCTCATGTCCACTTTTTACACTGGAAGACTTGGTACCTCCAAGCAGCTGGTGAGTGTCTTCACTATGAGAGTGACCTGTTGAGGACACAGGAGGTAGGTAGTGCACTAAAACTTGGCATCTTTGCTTCCTATGGGATAATGTCCTTGTTGCAGCTTCCTCCCATGTCTTATGTGATGACACTTCTCTTCTTCCTGTAGGTCAGTGTGTCAATGAGAAGATGGGGAAGAGCAGGGGTAGCTAAATACATCCAGGAGGTGGCAAACATCACCGCAAGATTTAGAAAGCTCTGTTTCTTTATGGAAGAAAAGGAATGAGGTCATGAACACAGCAAAAGAGAGGGAGTGAAAAAGCTGAAGAAGGGGATGGAGAAGTAAAGGCTCAGAGAAGGCAGAAGATGAAGATGATGGAGGAGCACTTACAAGGTCAGGCTCTCGCTCACAGTAGTCCAAGCATCTCTAGCAGCATCAGAGCATCCCAAAGATGTGGTATTTCTGGAAACACTGAAGTTGGGCAGTGCTTTTATATGACTTGACTTGCTCTAAAACTGTTAAAGTGCCCTGGTCTCACAAAATAAATGAATCCTTGGCTACGTATTAATACTGCCAGAACCACAGATAACTATGTCCGTCTTATTTCCCCCCCTGCTATCTACATGTATCTGAATACAGAGCTTTGCTTTTTAGGCACTGCCTGACCTTGGCAACAGCAGGTTTTGTTTAGTTTTTCAGCGAATGTGCCTGATTGAACATGATTCACATGTTTTCTTAGTGACTGCATGGGCTGCATGGGACATGGCTGTTTTTCCAAACTTGCTGTGATTCAATGGAATTCAGGCATTTTCATATTGAACATCTGTGACTTGGGGAGGATCCATGTGTTTTCTCAATGAATATGAATGGAACTGGCAAGGGCCTCAGCATTTCCTTCTTGCTTCTACGCTTGTAATTACCACAGTATATAAATACACAGAGACTTTCTCAGAATTTGTGCCTAAGAAGATCTGACAAAATCTAGCTTTTGTCAGATACAGTGGACACGATCTCACGTGTCTCCCCTCCTGCGCATGCAGGCACACACACACACTAAGATCTCTAGATTTATTTTAGAACCTAATTTTCCCTCTTACCTGGATACACAGAATTGTTACATCCTCACAATGTTGGAAAAAACCCTTCTCCTCTCCTACATGGATATGTCAAAGGCTGTTACAGCAGCTTTTCCCGCTCCTCGAGGCATGGGTGCTCTGGCAGCAATATTTGGGTAGTTCTTCCTGGCTGGGAAAAGTGGCAAATAACAAAACAGCTGCCGGCCCAAGTGCCCCCTCACAGGAGAGGACCCAGCTACAGTAGCTCCTCTTGCTGCTTTATTGTCTGTGCCCCGATTTTTACTTGTTTGCCCTAGGATGAATTTACTTTTCTCCGACTCTTGCCAGAAAAGATGAAATTAAGTTTGGTGAAGGACCAGTGGAAACAGGAAGAGACTGGTAACTGTTGAAGTGTTGTACTTGGCTTTCATGGAAAGATGGATGGTTGGTACTTAGCATTTATATGATGCTGTATATTCTCAGTGTCACTGAAGAAACACTAATTCATCCTTAGACCATTCCCAGTTAGATACGGGGGTCAGGAATGGGGAAAAAGGAAGGAAATTCTGGTCTCGTTGAAGCTGATAGAAGTTACTACCTAAAGCTTACTTCTGGTAAACACTTCCCTGCCATGCTGAGCACTGTTTACTGACCTGATGCCAGGATAACGAGCAAGAGCAAACCTTTCCACTGAAAACCGGGACCAGAATACTAAGGAGAGAAAAACGCTTGCTCCGTTGAGCAAACCCGTTTATCCTCGCAGATTTCCGCCTCATTTAAATCCACCTCCTTGATGAGGCGTGGTCCCTGCATCCCGCGGCAGCCCGGGCGCTACCCACCGCTTCTTTCCCC
>NW_010167307.1:0-43855 GCF_000695765.1 Mesitornis unicolor
TTCTGTGATTCTGTGATTCTGTGATCACATCTACAGGAGAGTACAAATAACAGATGAATGGCCTGCAGGAGCAATTTCTGCCTGGTGTATTCAATGCTTTCTCCCTGATTAAGGCTATTTTTTATACAGAAGTGAAATACTGATGGTTTCTGTACAATTTCTTTACTTCAAGTCAGGGCTTACTTAATTCCTACCTGATGTAACAATAACTGCAGGCAGCTGAACACCTGCATAAGACAGAATGCCCTGCAGTACCACGAACCAAAACCTGAGGCAAAACCGTGTAAAAGAAATTGCCAAATCACTCATTACAACTTTTGCTCCTTAACCACTGCTCTTGAGTCACACATATCTCTGATTAGACAGTTCAAAACACCAACAAATCTTCAGTTCTGGAATCAGAAATCAGAGAAGACAGGGAAAATCTTGCAAAGGTGGATATCGTAAAGAACTGGAACTGTTGCCCATAAAAGCAATGATGAGATTTCCAGGAAATGTGATGGAAATACTGGCAACTTAAATGCAGCACCACCAGTACTGTAATAAACAACAGAGTAATGCTCCAGACCACTGGAGGCCCACTAAGAAGTTATTCTCCAACTCCAAATTACGAAAGACAAGGGACAATAAAAGCACCCTGGTAATAGATGTCTCATTGTATCTAATCACTAAAACCAAGTTAATTCAAGAAATAAAACTTGGTTTCATACTATTGGAATCAATTGTTCATTTGACAAAAATTAAAGACCACTAGTTCTTTCTGCTGAGTTTAAGTTTAATTACTGCCACACTGACATACAGAGAATTACCTTGAAATAATAGTCCAGAATTAAAAGATGAATCTGAAGCATTGTCATCAAGTTTTAATATAGTTATGCATTTATTAAAATTGTCTCCAATGATGTAAAATATGTATTTTGTACTTCCAATTATAATTTTGTGAGGAATTAATTAGAAAGGTAAATTGTATATATAATACTGGGTTTCCTTCTTCTGGTACTTCTAATGCGAAAGCCTAATGATTTCTAAACATAAAACATTATTTCCATTCATATTCTTTGTCAGTTCTGCAGATTCAGGGATGATCAGCTCTGTGAAGCCCTCCTATATTCTGGCAATAGGTTATACAATCCAAAAAGTAAGCAACACTCTCCTATTTAAAACTGCTGAGTGACTGCAAATGCCAAGAGAGTGCTGCTCCTACTCTAAGAGTTCAAAAAGAACAAAGTGCTGCAGGTTGCTATTATACTTGTAGTTAACTTTTGCTCCACCTACCAGGTTTCTCAAAGGAAGGTCTCCCAAAATCTGAGGAATTAAACAAGACTTCAGGTGACCAATTCTTTGAAGTGGAGGCACTGTCTCCAGTTTAAGAATCTCCCACCCGAAAGGCACAAGAATTTTGTCTAATGATGCTTTGATCTTATGCAAGTTAGTATTCATATACTTGAAACAGCAATAAAATCTCAAATAATTGCTTATTAGTTTTCCTGATCCAGCATTTCACAATGGAAAAATTCCATTCTTCACGAATGCCGAAATGTATTCTGTCCAGTCATGGCTTGCTGCTAGCATTACATACATTTATCTGGTACCATTTACTTTATTCTTGCAGCACTACCCCAAGTAAAGGCCACAAATGCAAACTCTCCATTTACACTGATTATACAAATATTGGTCTATTGGTTGTGACAAGATAACCAACAACTTAAAATACAATTTTTATGGGTTATTTTGTTGGTTCCGTTCAAATCAGTGAGGGAAAGAAACTGTAAATATCATCAAAAAACATTTCCACAGAGAGAGGGAGAGAAAGAAGATAAAGCAGGTTTCCATGGTTACTTTGTTAACCATCTCCATTTTGCTGTTTACATAGTTTAAAAACTACAAGACACTATAAACAAGAAGAAATTAAATATTTATCTACATTACAGAAAGCTCCCACCATATTCGATGTCTGTTTCAACAGTTGACTGTCCGACTAAGCTCTAAAAGAGACACTGACATCCTCCAGTTGCTGGTGCTATCAAGTACCTTATAGAGCACAGAACCTTATTGAACATGCACAGAGGAAGCTCTCGACTCAAGTTCATTCACTAATAAGCATCTGTAATTCATTCTCAGTATAAGATGATCCCTTGCCTTCAGACCAATGACAAAATTGCAGGTGCCTCACTTAAATAAAAGCTTTTACTTGGCTGTCAGCTAAAACTAACTGACCACCAAAACCTGCTTTCAAGCTCTCTTCATTTCAACAGCTGCAGTTTTAATAATTTACTTCTGATGCAAAAGAAGATCCTTTTATCTTGAGTCATCACCCTAAAGGAAAGGTTAATGCTGTAGATCAGCATTTTTCAGCAAAATGTCATCTAAATCAGGTCATTTTTATTTTGATTTCCTCGAAAGATTTATTTTAGCTAGGCTGTCTGGGGGAGGAATGACAAGTAACTCTGGGATACCACTAGTACTGGAAAGACTCCAGACTCACACTTGAAAGCCTAAAAGTTCTAGATGGAGTCTCCAGCACGGGAAAAATCTGGAGGTATTTTGGAGTCCTTGGTATTTGGATATCGACCTCATTCAGTTAAGAGATGGCATTTTGCCTTATGTATGCATGGTCATCATGCAGCAACGAATAACAAACAAACCCAAGGTAGCTAACTCCAATACTGACAGCAGCCCTGTAGTACTGATACCAGTACAAGGCGACATGTAGAATCACAGAATCATTTAGGTTGGAAAAGACCCTTAAGATCAAGTCTGACCATTAATGTAACACTGCCAAGTTCACCACTAAACCATGTCGCTTAGCACCATGTCTACACATCTTTTAAATTTCTCCAGGGATGGTGACTCAAATAGTTCAGTACAGTCTATCTAAGAGGTGTGCAGAGACTGAGACAGACACGTTTTTCTAAGCAGCAAAGCTTTTTCCTGCTGCATGCTAGACAAAAAGTGTCCTGGAAACTGTTGTGCAGCTTGAACATGATCAGCTTATCTATTATCCTACAGGCAAACGTATGCATTTCACTGTTGTTGCATGTTTGAAAAATTTTCTAATCAGTGAGCACATTTATTATTCTTTTAGACAACACATTTATTATTATTTTAGACAACCTGTGAATCCTGCAGAGGTCAGCTAATCTCTCCTCCATGGCAGGATCAATTTTACTTAGCTTACTCTTGAACAAGATTTGATCCTGAATTGTTGCTACTCTGAGGATACTCAAATGAGAAAGTTTACCTGAGCAATTCATGGCCTGATTTGGCTCCAGAAAAAAATATTTTATATAAATTTCATATATATTTATATTTTAGTGTGGCAGAACTCAAAGAAAAACAGTTCTGAAGTTTACATTCTAACGTTAGCTCCCAATCATTGATCAAAAAATTAAGGTCAGTATTTAAAACTACTCTGCTTCACTAGCAAGTTGAAAATGTCCAATATTTAATATTTTCAGAGCAATATTCTAATCCAGATTTGAAAAGCAATTCACTGTACCAAAATGCTAGATATATTTTGAAATAATCTTTAAATCTACCAGAACTATCTCTGAAAAGCACTAGCACATGGAATGCTGTTATCCTTACAGCTAGAGAAGATAACGTTCATTATATAATATCAGCATTCACAAAACACAGTAGAGCAACACTTAGACATCCTAATTCTCTTTACATCAGTTGAGGTGGAATTCTGCTTTATCTAATTCTCTTTAAGTCTGGGGTAATATCATGTAACTCAGGCACGCAAACCGCATTTTGCTGTTCACATAGTGCAGAACACCAGAGGCTGGCTGGAAAGTGGAGTTACTTTTCAAGTGTCCAGCTATGTTGCTTGCAAGAAAATGCTAAATCTTCTCCAGAAGAAAGCAAACTAGAACTGTATGCCAGCAGATAAAAAGTATTATCCTTTGGTTGCCATGACCGTAGCTCATTCTTCAGCACTGCATGGAGGTTTACATTACATTTTTGGGATATACTAAGCAGCCTACAGCATGTTACCTCACTCTCATATTTCGGACAGTAGGATAAATAGAAGTTTTCAGGCTCTAACCTCTAATTCCTTCAAAAATATGGGTTCTACCCAACTATTTATTTGTGACCTTTAATAGGGAAGTGAGATTTTGATCCACATGGGCTAATTTCTTAAGGAGCTAGGGAAGGACTGCTTCCCTCTAAACTGGGTATCATATATTTGCAAAGATGTTAACTGACATAGTTTACACATACTTTATTTATTTTTCCTTAGCCACTTAAAAGATCATTTTTTACTACAGTTCCCTGTTTATATTTATAATCCACCCAAGTAAATTCAATTAAAAGTAAAAATTGCAAAAAAACTCCAGTATTTCCCTTTCCAACCCCCCCAAATTCATATCTGTGATAGAACAATTCCAAACCCAATAGTTACTTCCTGTCCTGTTTTATCATCTGTTCTTGGTGTTACATAAAGAGCTTATGCTTAATATCAATGCTGAGCTCTTATATAGCATTCTTAATCCATAGATCTCAAAGCATTTTACAAAAGATGATCATTATCCTGCTTCAGCTATGAAAAGAAAAAACATGGAGATCCTCAGGGTGAAATTCAGATCTCACCGGATACCTACAGTCCATAGTGAAGCTAGGATTGCACTTCACATCGCAGTACAACCCGTGAGCCAGAACAGCACCTGTATCCTCAGACAGATCCCATAACACTGGCAGCCTGTGATTTGGACTCCACACACCATTTAGGGATCAATCCAGAGAGAATATAGCTTTTAATATGGTATCTTATTCAGCCTGGCATTCACTAACACGCCTCCCATCCCACATAGGCAGCACTTTTTAACAGTGTACTCTACCTTCTCCCCACTATCCTGCTTACAGCTCTAAACGCAACGTTGCCATCAGTGCTGTAAATAACTGCAGTCAAGTACTCAGGCTTTACTACCGAAATCAATACTGCTGCAGACAGATACACAGATATCAAGGTCTAACGACGCCACTCAGGTGTCTCAAAGTATTTTCACCTCCGCACTGAAAGCCTCAAAGCACCTGATCTGTGGGTAACTAGATATGATTTATCAAGCCTCCCGCCTTCATCCCTTCCTCACCTCTTTTAGATTTGTTTCTTCTCATGCCCACTCTTTACACCTTGCTCTAAGGAATGTGTTTGAATTCACCCTTCCTTAACTCTATAAACTCTCCTGGACTACTCAGAGAACTTAGAACCAAGTACTGGAGCTTGGAGGTATAAGGACTGAAAGCAGACTGTGTACCAACAACCACACAAGGTACTGGGGTATCAATGTGATTGAAAACACTGCACGCTACTGTAGAGCCATAAAAGAAGCAGCAATGTGATCTACTTCAGCAACACATGTGATAAAGTGTGATGATCTGAGAAAACTTCGTAACTTATAGCTTGACATTACAGTTAAGCAGTTACTGTTTTGCCATGCTGTATCAAAAACCGTCTCAGAAACACTCTGGACCCTGGCAAAGCCAAACAAGCTGACCCAAGCGCAAAGATGAGCTGAGGGGCTGTGATCTTCAGGAGAGTATTTGGAACACTTCAGTGCCCAGAACACTGCCTCCTTGGTGGCAAGGTCGCCAAGGAGGAGAAACTCACTCAAGTTTCCCTGCCCATGGGAACGAAGGGAGTCACTGTATTGCACTGGGTGGACAGCGGCCGGCGGCGGAGCTCAGCAGGCAGAGCGCTCCGCAGGCAGCGCTGGGGCAAGACCGCCCCCTGGCGGCACCGAGGGGCCGCGCTGCCGGAGCCGCGCAGGTCCTGCCGGCGGCAGGAAACTCGAGTGAGCTTTTGGAAACGCTGCTCCCCGTCAGGGCTCTCTCCGGCAGCCAGAGATAAAGCCAGCGCAATGTCAGGGTTTATTTTCTCCGGCGGAGGGCAGGCGGTTTGCAACACGTTTCTTTTTTAAGGGGGAGGATGAAAGGTAACCTCGGAGCAGCTGCAATTCAGATTATAAAGGTTTAGTCAGAATCATGTGCTGGCTAAGATGTAATTTATGGCAGCTGTGCTTCATATACAACTAATTTACCAGAAGCGAGGAGCAGAAAAGAATGCACTTTTCATCCTATTTTTTCCACTTTTTTTTTTTTTTTCAGCACTGGTCTACATCTTAATTCCAATATACCGCAGCACAAAAATAGAACATGACTTACTGAAACACATATAAAACATAAACCATGAAATCACTTTGAAGTTTATACCAACCATCCTACTGTTTGGAAGTTGTAGTCAAGTCTCTTAGCATGCCAAAGTACACACATGGACCACAACACATGGAAGAAGAAGAAAAAGAAAACCGTAAAAGTGAGAGAGACAAAAGAATTAATAAAAAAGAAAACAAAGTTAAACAGAAATCTGTAAATTTATACTTTAGCTCATACGAAACCTTTACACATGTTTAGCTTTAACTACAAGTGCTTGGTGGAACTGGAAGTACTACATAAATAGTCTTTTTTATATAAAAGACTTTTCTTAAACAACAGTTTTGCAACTTTGAAATACAGGTTGCTGCATGCGAAGACCCTCAGACTGAAATCACACGTCAACTCCAGCCAAATTCTGGCCCTTACAGTCAAAGTCAGGGACAAAAATGTTACTGTGCCACAATTCCCTGGGACTTCACAAAGAATAAATTCCGAAACCTTACAATCTCAGATGGTTCAAGACTCCTAGGCATATACTTTCTTCTATTATATTGAAATACAACCTCTGATCTATCCCCATTAAACTACTCAGTAAAATTATTTGAAAGCAGCCTGAACTGAATCTCAAAACACTTCACATTCCACAAACAGCATATTTCTTGCTCACAGATAGTAACTCAAACACCCTGCAACAAAAATAACAAACTGTTTTAATTCACAGTTGCAACACATAAGCATGACGAGATCTGCACCTTGTTAATCCCCACTTCCCCACTCCAACAGTTTAAGTTAAATGTCACATTTACATAACATTTACATAAAGATTCGGTTTTGTTTATACAAAACCCAGCCTTATTTTTGCAACATGCTCGATGCTAATTCATTATGTAACAACAGATTGTTTGCTCTATTAAAAAAAAAGAGGTTTAATTCTGAGAAGGTGTTTGACAGACTGCCATTGCTCGGAAGCACTTTAGCATCATTCTTCATTACTGTCTCACCAAGTTTTTTGGGTTTTTTTGTTTTGTTTGGTTGGTTGGTTTTTTTAAACAAACTTGAGCTTTTTGGACACTGTCCTACCCTAAGCAAAGCGCCCCAACTGATTTGATACATCATAGCCACTCGTACAGTTCATGCTTACACCCAATACACTCAAAGCAGAACATTCACACAGTCTCCCACACTATCCAAGGCTGGATCTTGTAGCTGGGAACATTTCAGAAGCTTCCAAGCACTATCCAGTTTGGGGTTTTTTAATACCACTTCAGTGTTATCACTGCTTTCAACAGAAATACAGTTAGACCAGTGTCAACCTTCAAAAACTACCAAGAGCAGCAAACAGTGCAAAACTTCCAGCATGTCCAAAAGCAGAGCTCACAGAAGTCTGCGACAAAGCTGGGTGTAACTGCAATATCTTTTTATTGAAAAGAGCTATAGCTTTCAGCTCCTCCATGTAGGAGACTCTACAGATAGATTGACTGCTGTTCTCTTCTGTATTTTAGAACTTAAATTTTGCAGAAACCCTAAGGTCCCATATTGAAAGAAAATTTAAAGAAGAAATAATTCCTAAGCTAATACCACTACCTCTTCACAGTAATAAACACTATAATCTTAAAACCACTTATAAACTAGACACAGAACCATTCAATCACATCTAGTGATTACTATAACTGCTTTTATTAGCAACAAGACTACATTTTTTGGTTTTCAATGTGCTAACTTAATCACAAAACTTCATATAAGTCTCTACAAGAGCTGTCTCTAGCACATCGTATATGCGTCACAAGACATACAGAAAATGGCAAAAATTACCTTTCATTCTTCCTGGCTAAAGAGATAACATTATAGCAGGGCTTTTTGTCCAAAAGGATGTTTTTATAATCTAACTTGGAAACAGCCTTTTTCTGTGTTAGTCTGCTCTAGAAACTTGTTTCACAGCTGGACACCCTTGGCTGAATACGCTGCTTGCACTGGCTTTATCCGCACTGCTCCAAAAGTGTGCAATTATCCAAGGGAGTCAAGAATAGTGAATATTTGCTATAGCCTCATGCCCTGCTAGTCCTCATGTGGTTGAGAGGCTAGGGATGGGAGTCAGAGAGGACCCAAAAGAGAATGCAAGTACAGCAGTTGCACATATCCTACACCGAGTGGTCCCAACTGCACATGAACTACGTTATCAGCATCACTGGATCCTTCTTCTGGAAGTGTATCAGTAGATTTAAGTGGAATGATGCAGTGTGTCACTTGTGTCTTTGGCAGTTTTTACCCTGTACGTTACTTTGATGACTACAGATAGATACAGATTGTTGTTTAATCAATACAGCACCTTTGTGCCAGCACCAATACAAGTGAGAAAAATAAGACAGAGAACAAATTGTCATAGACATACTGCAGGTAACACTAAGAAGAAAGTATTGCTTATTCAGTGGGTCTCCTAGAGACTTGAAGGCTACATATAAAAGTTAAATGCATCTGCTCCAACTAGTCATTCAGGACTCCCAGGCAAAGCAGCACAAAGATTTGACAAAATTGATTAGGCTTAACCTCATCTGGAATGGACTGGCCAAATCCACATAATGCAGAAATTGCCCTTTAGAACACTGTGTTTTTCTCAAGGTGGCTAAAGGAAGACAAGGACAGCACCACGGTCATTTCTTATGGCAAAATACAAAGGTTATGTGCTGACTAAAAGCACAGCCTAAAAAGAGAAGGGAAGTCCTAAGGGTGAAAGCTACTGGGCAATCCTGGGGAACTGCACAGGAAGCCAAAATTGGTGCCCTTGTATCCAAACCACCTACTGGGAAGGGCCTGTGGCATCAATCCCCAGAACCACACTCATATTTTTCTTCCTGAGGAACTAATTTGGTTTGCTCCAAAAGACAGCTTGGGCATACAATGTTGTGCATGCAGTAAGGGCAACTAGGTGACCAGGACACAAAGTGAACCACAAGGCCAAGGTTCTTGACAAAGCGGAGAAGAAAGGATGCATCCTTGTGGGACCAAGTGATTTCAAAGACAGAGGTGGTTATCCAAACACTTCTATTGATCCTTTTGCAAGAAAAGTGGAATTCTTTAATGCTGTGCTGCCTAGCCCAGCTACAGTATATTAGAACATCAACATTATTATATGGGCAGTCACATTTAAAGCAGCAGCAGAGAGACTATATAGCACTAGCACTGGTATTTGGTTGCCAAAAAAGAATCATGTGGCACCCAAACAGGGGACTGCGTGTAGCTGTTGGAGCTCAGAACCATCGCTGATCTTTTCTAGCAATGAGGGATTCAATACAAACTGAAAGGGACAGTTGCATCAAAACACTGACTTTCCAAGATCACGGTGTGTTAGAAAGAAGGTGAAAGCTCAGATGTGTTGCATTTTTTTGGCTGGTTGGGTTTTGGGGGATTTGTTGGGTTGGGGGGTAGCTGTTGTGTTTTGGTTGGTTGATTGGGTGGTCTGTTTGGTTTTTGTTGGTTGGTGGTGGTTGTGGTTTTGGTTTTTTTTTTTAACAGAAACAATGACAGCAAGAATTGCTCAGGTTTTTTTTAAGCAGCAGCATAGATCTCTTCGGCTTGGGATGGACTGAATATTGTTGAGCACTTCAGTGACTCTACGCTACCCATAGGGGTTACATATAGTGACTTCTCACTGTCTCAAATAGAGAGTTGAGACGTCTTTTAGGAGGAAATACCTGCACTTTAGAAGTCTGACCTCACAGCAATAGTCTCAATGGTACTTTTCTGAACAGAGTAGAACAACAACAAAAAAAACCTGATTTTTTTTTTTTAGTTTACTTAAACCAGTTATCAGATAGTTCACTAACATCATTATTATGTTATTCTTTTGGGTAGCATGGAGGTCCTATAGGATTCTACAGTGAACAAGAGTTGAACTGACTTTTCCTTATCTTTTCATGAGTGTACTTTATTTAGAACCATAATCCCTCTTTTGCAATGGGACCATTCTGCCCTTACATGGAAGTGGTGCCTTGTTTCCAATTTTTTTTTAAAAAAAGGACAGAGGTGGCAACACATACTAAATTTTGATCCCAGAGCTAAACTATGCCTTGCCTTGCCTGAGAAAACTAGAAAAGGGGATAGTTTTCAAGCTCTGTAGTTGGAGAACTTTTGAACCAGGTAATAAGCTAAACCTCAATAAGCTACAACTCTAAACAAGCTAAAGTCATTGCAAACCATGGGGTGACCTGTGAGCACTGCTAACAGATAGACCTCTTTGGAAAATACTGGAGGTGCATGGTTCTGCAGCTCTTTTCAAAGCCAGAGTTGTACTGGAATGAGTATGATTCGCACTTCTTCAAAGGCACGGCAGTGCTGAAAGGACAGAGATTTTTCAAAACATCATGACTCCAGAAACTGTCATTCTTCTCTCCTGCCCTCACATCAGCATTGTCCTAAAAGATGCAATGTTTGGCATTAAGACAGTAAATATTCTCACATGTTCACAATTTTATTCCATCCAATGGTCCATTCTCAGCACTGGATTAAGTGCCTGGATAAAATAGCTTCAGTGAGCAAACAGCACCAGGCAACCTCTCCTCTTGCTTTTTCCCCCTCTGAACTGCTACCCCAAAGGCTATTTTTTTGCATTTTGAACTCTGGAAATACACCCATTGCTCCATTCTGAGAATGCCTACATTTAGGAAACACAGGATTGCTTTTCCTGTAGTGATGCAGAGGAAAAAAAATTACTGTTTTTATGATACTTGTGTGATTCAAATAACATTAATTTTGCTGATTCTAAAAGAAGTAACAACTACTTTATTTTATTTCATTGTGTGAAAACAGTGGGCAAATGATCTTCCAAGTATGGTAGTACATTTTAATGGGTAGAATGAAACCCAGTTTTCATCATGAAATTACTGACCTTTCCCCCGTGAATTTCCAGTATCCTGCTCCAAACACTATGGTGTAGCTAAAAAACATTAAAGGCCCAGACCCCAACATACTAACATTGCTCTTTAATTTCACAAATCATAGTCCCATGATGCCACCATATTTCAGTATTTCAGTACAATCCTAGTCCCTTCAATTAGCATTTTAATAATTAGGCATGGATTGTCCTTTTAGCAGAGACTGGTTTTATTTTTGTCAGCCCCACATTTAATATTTGAATGTGTCATACTTGGTTCCCTGCTCCACCGCAGGTTGGTGTTCTTATATTTAACACAATATAGTATCACTTGAACATTTCAAATTGAATTCATAGATGTTCAACACTTCCTGCAACTCTGGTTTGTTTGAGTTTGTTTCATGTTTTTCTCCCCACCACTGTTTGTATTTCACACACAGTAACCTAAACTGTGAAGAGGACATACAGTATCTGTCATAGAAGGAACATAGAATAAGAATGTCTGCAAGTTCTCAGAAGCAGACACTGTCTAAATATGCAAAAACAAAGGCAATAACTTTCTAAAGGTCATATGGCAGACCAACAGCAGAGATGCAGCACCAAATCCTCTGTTTTCTCGTCCAAAACTCCCCTTCTGAACAAAGGATTTTTATTTTTTTTAATGAAACCCAAGCAAAACTCATACTGCTGTAACAGAAGGGAGTAATATTTCCTCCTTAGCAGTACAGTTACAGAGAAGTACCTGATGGTTCCCCAAGTTATTAACAGAGGTAGGTGACAGACTGAGTATTAAAGCTGTTTCAAGCTAGAGCACCACACTGCATAGAACCCACAGTGGGCTTTGAAAAAAGTGACACATTAGCAAAAGAAGTCATTCAACTCATCCAAACTGAAGGGCTATCTGCAGTCCAGGGATTACATGAGCATACAACTCCAATACTGCATCTCTACAGAAAGCAAAACAATGCAGTATAAGAGAATAATATCTTATGACATTCTTCATATGAAGTGAAAGCACGTTTTGTGGCAGCAGCATTACCAGGAGCTCAAACTTAGTACATCCATGCTTACTATGATTCTATTCTTGGTTAAATAGTTGCTCACATTTCCAGATGTTCTTGTGTACTGTATTTCCTTCACAATAGTAGTATATTTTTAAACCATTTCTTATACAATTATTTCTATTTCTTATATGATTATTTAAAAAACAAAATCAATCTGCTGGTCAAAATACAGATGTGACTAATTTTGTAGAACCGATACCAGAACTTAAATACATTCAGTAGCTTAAAAACTATATCTACACACTGAAATGCATGTAACTTCAGCGATACCAGCACCATGGGCTTTAAGTGAAGAGAGCCGACTGTTAAAAGCTGTCATGTTACATGCAAGGAAATAGGTAAAATAACCCTAATAATACAAAGTTTACTTTTAAGAGGTTATGAGATGTCAGGATGAGAGTTTGCCTGTGCAACCTTACAACAAATGTGGTTTTTTTTCCCCTGTGACACAGGCTTTGTATGATGTTGTTATCTTTCATGTCTTTTGCATTTAGTTTAAACCACAAGAGCATGGTGTTCAATACGATACTATCCAGTATTCTTCCCTTTAAGATATACCAGGTGTATTACTGTCCAATTGGCATAAGACCTTAGAGAATTACCATTTTTTCCTGGATTCTGCCACAGTACAGATTATCTAGAGGAGAAACTGAATCTGAAAGTGGCATCTTAGATACTTTAGAGGACAAAGTGAAATGAACACTTAAAAGTGATGCTAAGTCCAAGGCAGAGAAATGCTTCTAGGCACTCATCATTCTGTCTGGAGCTGTATGCCTCTTGTACTAGCTACAGTCAAGAGCTATTAGCAGGGTTCTGAAAACATTAGAAAATACATGCTTCAAGTGAGTGACCAGAGGAGTGAAAAGCAATCAGGAGCAACCAACCTGTTAGAGCTCTGGGAGACTGTGAAACAGCACTGAAAAATCTCTGCATTAAGGCCACAGGGACACATGAGCATGAAGGCTTAACAGAGTCTTTATGCAGGAAATACAAAGTAGCCTAAAATAATGAGTTCAGTAGCAAGACCAAATCAAGGGAAGCCTCGGATAACCCAGTCCTCACAGTGGGACTCAAGCAGCATGCTCTGGCTCACATACTGCATTCATTCTTCCAAGGTAAAATTCCTGACAGATGGATATTGCGACATTTTAGTGGCACGAAGTAATTGATAGAGTGAATTCTCTAGGGGCCTGAAGACAATGGCCAACTTCATCTTTCATGGTACACATCACACTTCTCTGTAAGCATCAGTAGATAGTGAGAAGTATGTTATTAAAAATGAACATAAACACATTTTTAGTGAACAACTGTGACTTTGCTCACACAAAAGAAATCCAAACAGCAAAAGCAGTTCTTCAGTGTAGCATTCAAACGCATTAACCACACTCCTCTTGTTCAAGTGCCCCGCTTTAATCACTGTATTCCTCTAAATGTCAGCAAACAAAACACAACAGTTATTCCACTTCCCTTATTCATCTTCCGAACACAGTCCATCCCATGTATCAAATCAAACAAGCTTTCTACTGAGAAATTAAAACTCCCTTCCACAGACCCAATTTTCTATAAAATTCAAGCCTTTATTAGAAGGTAGGAAAGTACTTGAGTTTCCAGTGGAAAAAACTTAAAAGCTTTTCTTCAGTACAAGAAAAATAGAGATTTCCTCAGGAATGAGTGGAACACTGCCACTGAAGTTTCCCAACTCAAGGTTTTTCTGAATGACACCTGAAGATATTCCTTAGAGATTGACATTGGGTAAATATCCAAGTCAAATAGCTAAAGTTCTTTAAACTAACCTATAAATGAAAGGCAAAAGAAGGTCTTGACATAGAAAATATCAAGTAGTATTTGCCATCTCTACTTATAACAACATAAATGCTTTCTAATATAGAACTGCAATTCAAAATAAACAGTAGCTTACCTGACCAGAAAGCAATGTAGCCCAACATCAAAACTTCTGTAAGAAAAGAGATTCACAATATTTTAATTATTAAAAATACTACTCTGTTGGGTATTGCACAAACACTGAATTTCAAAGCAATCAGTAATACCAAAGAAATACAAAAATACTGGAACTGATAAAACAGAAGCAAAAGTGTAACATACAATTCCCTTTCTGTACTGGCATGCAAAATTTAAGACGATCACATGGAAAGATTCAGATGATGGTAAAAAGCTCATAAATTCCTTGTTTGCATATGTCTTCAGTAAAGCAGTAACATTGAGAGTAGTATAACCCACAGAGCATAAATTGTGTACATTCTGTTACTGGAAATAATTTTTAAGCATCCTGATGACCAGTGAGTCTGCATGTGGCCTGTCATATATGCAGGTAGATCCTCTATATAAAACTACCGCGGAATCCTTTCCTTCCCCTTTTCTGCTCTAAAATGCAAGGCACTGCTGCAAATTCTCTCCATTATACAGAATTATCAAAGAATATCCGTTATGTCTCCTTCAGATACACAGAATATACAGAGAAGTGGACCTTGCAAGTGTGTTCCACTCAGACCTGGCGAGGAAAATAACTGAGGACTTTTGACAGTAAATACAAGACAGATCACACAATTACAAGAACTATGCCTGAAAACTTCAGTATTAACAACATACATTGGCTGATCTATGAGCTGAAGGAGGTGGGGTGGAGAATGCCAAGGCAGAGTGGGTTCAGATGGGGAAGGAGAATGAGAAAGTTTGCCCTGACCTTACATGCCACCTTTTCTCTCAATTTTCACTCTTTCCAAAACGTAGTGCACTTGCTATTAATAAAGATATAACTTAATTTCATATGGGCTATAGTTATTAAAATATTTCCACAAAACTGTCAATAAGTATCAAAACTGAACATGCATAGAACCAATGTATCAGAATAAATGAAATGGAGGTAAAAACATCAGAGCCTCACAACTTGGCATAGACAGACAGGTCCCATTATGCTCAAGTTTGATTTGAAATCTTATCTAGGATCCTGAATTATCAATAGTGTAAGCAGTTATTTAAAGATGCAACCACACTGTGACCAACAGAATTAAGAGAATGTACAGCAGCACCAGAGTGTGGATCTAGGTCTTAAAGCCACCTCAGAATAGCATCACTGATTAGTTACACGTGCAAGAACAAGGCCAAACCATCTCAGACCGTAAATGGGAGAAATAGTTGCATTACTAAAGGCTATGGATATTGGGTACACACACTTTTAAGCACTTAGGAAAATTAATAGACACATCACGCAAGGCAAAAATACTGAAAAGCTAGAATTCTCAGAGGCTGGTTTTGACAAAACACTACCACAGACACTTTAAATCATTCTGCTCGCTCATTTTTCAATACATACTGTATTTAAGTCTACAAGTGAAGTGAAAATACAAGTGAAGTAGCAATGGAAACAGAGTTGGTAGATGTAATTAATCCCTCCGTTGTCAGATGGAAAAGTTAAGATGGTATAACGGTTTGTATAGCAACGTACAGGCAACTTGGGGGTGGAATAAGCAACTACATTAAGTGAAAAAGAATACAACTGCACTGCATTTGCATTAAAAATTTCATAGTGATCCCTTCAACATCACAGGAATCTACCTATCAGGTATGACAGGGTGCCCCCCACAATTAATTCAGAATTACACCTGCCATTGGCACATGGATGTGATTAGCTACTGCCTATGAAGTACACCCACATTTACTTAATATTGCAACATAATTTCTAGTCAGGTTCATACAGCATGTTCAATCCTGAGCTGCTCTGCAAAACACCAGATTTATCTGGTAACCCTTGCAATTCAGGGTGCCTTAGTTACATAAGTTTCACAAATGCTTCCTAAAGATCCTATGAGCACAATTTTTTGAAAGAAAGGTTATTTTAGATTTTAGTTAAAACAGGGAAACAATATTCACAGCAATATGAGTAAAAAAAATATTTGCCAGTTAAATTCTCTATACTTCTTAAATGTCAGTGACAATACATAACCTTTTTTGAGAAATAATGGGTAAAATCTAGTTTATCTAAATAGTAACAGGAGTCTTTGAACAGGAAAAAAAAAATCTTAACTTGTCAGTAGAACATATATTTCATAATAATGTTACTATTTGCAGACAATTTGATAGCTATTTTCTTCATTAAAATGTCTCAGATTCTGTTCCTCTGAAGGTCAGTTTTGAATCACAGTTCTGATCTGTACACAACTCAAATGCTTTTGTTAAGCATGAAAGTTCTAGCTTGATACATTTCAACAGAAGATTATACATATAATCCTTCCTAATCAAATTCATCTTTCCCCAGTATGTTAACTAGAAATCAGTGACCAAGAGTATACATATATGAAACCAACAAGGCCCTTTTCCAAAATATAATATTTGAAATCTCTTTGTACATTCAGCACAAAGCTCAGAGGGCATAAGAGGGGGGAAAAAAGAGTTCTCTTATACAGAAAAGATATTAAAAAGCAGAAACAAGCTGGTATGAACCAGTCAGTAGCAATAGCACACGCACTGAAATTGTAATCACGATGATTCCTAGAAAAATAAAGGTACAAAACCCCTCTTTTTGTCCGCAGGATGCAAAAGGCATATACACATATCTGAAAGTCAAATGAGCAAAGCTGTGACAAGTTTTTGTTCATGTTGCAATTAGGGTAGCAGAGGAGCAAGTCTTCTGTTTCCCCCTTGTGTCATGGGTACTTCGGACTTACTCTAAGATCTCCATTTGTCCAATTTCATATTTTCCAGATCCTGTGCCTGCCACTTAACAGTGCTGTAGAGCAGAGTTTTCTGACTGTACCAAACTATTTCAGGCTGGCACATACCAATATAAAATCAAGATAAAAGCTGTTCAGGACCTTCCCCTGGGTGTTGGTTCAGGTTTCCCTGACTGCATGCCCTGCACCTAGCACAGGCCACCAGACAAGGTGGCTCCCAGGGGGATGACAGATTGACATGCAGTGACATACTCTTGTATCCTGAGCATCATCATCCAAACACCCCCCCGACCAGCACCATGTGCACATGTTATCCAATAGACCTTATGGTCCTGTTTTGCAAACCTATGCCTTCCTTTAACTGAGGTCTAAATTCAGGTTCCTTTAGTATATAACTTCTAAATTCAATGAAGTTATGTCAGCTTACATTACTTAAGGATTTGACCCCACATCTATCAAGATGAAAACTGATTCTCATCAGTTGTGTTAGGGACCATGATTCCATTGGGTTGACTAAAGCACCTCATCTCACTACAAGGCTTGATTGTGAGACCTCATTTCCAGTGATTTACAGCACTAAAAAAGTAAGTACCAAGCACATGTCAAGATCATATGAAGCAATTTAAAGCTAAGCACATTGCCGGAACAATTTTTTTAATGAACCTAAATTGTAATAATTTGAGTTGCCAAACCCTGATTTCATATATACTTGTTAAACCATGTGCTGAAGAGGAAAAAAAACAAAACTCACACATCACATAGCATAATCTGGGAAGTGTGTGGTTAACTGTGTGCATCAGCAGAGATGCCCACTGCAAGCACATGGGATGTCACTCCTCTGAAAAGCCTTATGCATAGAGTAAAGACAGGACATTTCAGAGAAGGTAGAGGCTAATTATTCCTTGGTCTTCCTCAAGACAAAAATAAAAAAAATAATATTGAGAGTTACTGCCCTGACATCTCTTAGATGAGGAAGAAGAATCAAATCCACATTCCCTAAAGAGCAAGAAATAATTCTAAGGATCTAGAGAAAGTAAGATTTGAATGGATTTTTCTTGGTTACAGGATATAAAGAAACTTTTATATGGCTAAAACTCACACAGAAAGCACAGTCTCTTCTGTACTAAGAAAGTAACAGGTTAGATATTAATACTGCCATATAACCAACACTTTCAGTGAACTCAAAATAACTGCATATGTCAGCTGTATATATTTATAAAACAAATATACTTTCAATAGGGAAAGGACATAAGGAGAGCTAATATGAAGAATATTCTGCACATTTTTAACAAAAAAATCAACACTCAACAGCAACACTTCATAATTCTGGAGATCCTGTACTAGAATCACCTGTGTTCTCAAAAAAGTCAATATTTTTATTTAAGAATTGAGAACACTCATTCATCTGTGTCTGTTCTGTCAAGGACTTTATAAGCCATTTTTTCAGCAGTGAAAACACAATTTGACAGCAAATCAAACTAGCAGCATGCAGAAGGATAGTGGTAAAATTCTAACTTTGGACTCTCCCTTCACAGGGAGTGATCTAGTTGAATAGTTTGCCATTTGTGAAAAGCTCAAAGTTAACAATGTAGACAGGTAAATGCGATAGCGTGTGCTCAAAAACTGTCTTGTCTTGTAGACAAAAATATCCCAAGCACCTTGAAAACAGTCACGTTTTTACACAAGCACTTTTGAAGGCAGAAAGGAATGGTGTAATTTCTACACACAGGAAAGGAGTTCAAGCAGTAGTGCTGTCCCACATTTCACTGTAGCAAACAATACAACAGCTGTACTTAGGTCTCTTCAAATCAGTGAAAACAGTTGCCATTTATGCCAGCAATGATATTCAACAAGTGGGTTCTTTATTACAGCCTCAGTACCCTGCAGGTATTCACCATCTCTGAAAAGCAGCATTGTAGTTGCTGCAATGTTTCAGCAACAGTTCTAGGCCCTTCCTTTTACAAATGCAGCTGAACTTGACATTAGAAAGTCAAATTCACTCTCATACTCTGAGGGGAGCCTGTACTGTTCAAACACAGGACAGTGTTTACAAGACCAGCACTTCCATTAGCAGTCTTGGCAAATAAATCCAGCCTTTTGCCAGTGAGCTGCTGACTCTGAGTCTCTCCACACCAGAGCATTTTGCACCTGGAAACAAAGGACACTGAATGACAGCTGCTTTCACCAACACAGCACTCTTGAGTTGCTTCACTGTCCCTCTTTCTCAAGCAACGTCTTACAGCAGGGACGTGTAAAGAGAGGATTCCTGATGGATGCGCCATCATTTAGCAGCTCTAAACTACTCTTGCCAATCCTCCTATTTCGGCTCATCTTTCTTCCAATGCTGCCTGTGGCAACCTCCCCAGCTGGCAGTCCCTCAAAGACAAAAGCTTCCAAATTACAAATAATTAAAAGTGTGCAACATAAGTCTGAAACATGTTTTAGAGTCTTGAAGAGTAAGATTACTACAGGGAATGCAGATAGCAAAATTTATGTGCCAGTTTTCTAAGTTCCATTATTTAATGCCTCAATGAACTATAAACTTTGCTGAAGCAAATCCCTAGAGGGGGTGTGCCTACCAAGTAAAATAAGTATTTTTCAAGTAGTGACTACTACCAATTGATTCACCATCATCTTCATTATTAAATAAAGATCTATTTTAAAAGACTTTTGCCTGTCTGTAGATTACATAGATTCAGACACTGTTTTCTGCAAGTTTACTGCTTTATACATTCATAGCAAAGCTTGTCTCTTCAGTGAGAATCAGCACACTTCTTCCTAAATAATATAACTTCTACCATGCTAGGATACACTATATAGAAAGCAGATGCACAACTTGAAATCAAAAAACAACAATTACATTGTCACAAGATCTTTTACAGTAGAAATAAATACTGCAAGCAAGTGTAAAATATTCATGTAAAAAGCCCAGACTGTATAGTGGTGTTAGTTTTTAAAATGAAGATGTGAAGATGAATGATGAGGCAGAAAAATGAAATCTAATCAAATACAAGAACTTGTTTAGTTTTATCTGTTACTCAAACTATGGAACATACTTTTGGACACTAAGCCTTGAAAGTTACATCACCACATTTTCTGGGGACTCTTTTGCCACATACAAGTATATGCTTGGAGGTCTCAGTTTTCACTTCAGCCTTTCAACTAGTGCAACACTTGGTGAATTCCACCCACATATGGATTGTCCACTTTATGGTATTGGAATCAGGAACAAATACATATATGTTGCTCTTTTGGCATTACTCCAAGACAAACAATAACAAATCCTACCATTTCCTACTCAAAAACAAAACAGTTCCTACCATGCAACATACAATGAAACAAACCCTGGCTCAACCCAATGAGAAAACTCCTGTTAAAGTAAATTCAATGTTTTTTTAAACACCAAGATCTTAAGAGTCTGCTTAAGCTTGCATCTCGAGCTTCAGTGGACTGTCTTTTGTTTGCGAGCTTTGATTTTAAGTTGTAACCATCTGCAATGCAGCAAACTAGCAGTAGTAGCAGCTTTCCTTCATCTCAATGCAAAAATGCAGCCAGCAGTAAAAAAAGAAAACCAATATTATTTGAAAGCAAAAATATGAAGACTGTCAAATGCTTTTATATCATGTCTTTGACAAGCAATTTCTTGTTGCAGTAATAATAATCAGGACTTCTATATACATGAAGATATCTTTATCATTTTCTGACACTTGCTTAAGGACATACTGGAATTTTAACACTTCATGCTTAGATAAAACACTTTGCATTTCTGTTCTGCTTCTTCCCGGCATGATTCAGCAGTACCAAGTCACCTTTTGGGTTTCTTCATTATCAGGATAACCAAAGCTACCCACTGTGTTCAGCCTGTGCTGGATGCCTCCATCCGGAGTGCCTGCTCAGTGTTGTACAGCTCTCTGGCACCAGTATGACCAATGCATAAACACTCATGTTAATTCATAAAACAGTACTTTGCAAATATCCAATTACTTTAAGGTTGAACATGGCAAATCCTAAACATTTTACTTGCAAAGTGTTTCTTGCATAGAACCACAAGGGAGAGGCTCGGGCTTCCTGTATCTATGAGAATGGCGGGAAGCCACAATGGAATCCCTGCCCAATCAAAAAATCAGCAGCAAAACCCTCACTGATTTCAACACAAGCAGAAATATCTGGACTGACTCTGGGTAGCCTGTATAATGCAGGATACAGTCCAACTTTGGTGTACATTTTGTTACAGACACTGTCACCCTGAGTAAAAAACATCTATGAGAGCCCCAAAGCTTCATCTGTGGAGTTTCAATTATTAGCAGGGAGCTCAGGCTGGAGACCTGCATAGCAAAAATAATCTATACTAAGATAGCCAGAAGAAGGAAATTCTTTTGTGGACCACATAAAAAGACTTCACAAACTGCTAGTCGCCTCCAGCCTACAAACTGGATCCATGATCCAATATGTTTTGGTGTTTTATTTCAATTTAAGCACACAACTTGTGTTATATCAGAAAGCCTGAGGACAGTTTTAATGATTCTGGGCCACAACTTCCCCCCACCTCTGCAATCTCCCAGCCAGAGAGACAAGCAGAACTTTAAGCAGGCATCAGTCATTGCCGGTGTTAATGTAAAACTACACACAGGACTCCCTAATTAGAGGCTTTAAGACAAGAACGGTGGATCTTGGTGATACAGTTCAGCAGAGGCTTTCTTAAAAAGAGGAAATCTCATTCGTATTCTGTTAATCTCTCCTAGAACCCTTCAGAAGAAAGATTAAAGTAATCTTATACCTTCCCTGATTCTTCAAAAGCCTGTGGTAGCTCATGGAGAGTGGAAGAAACTCAACGCCCATTAGCAGCAAATTCCTACAGGGAAAGTTCTCCGTCAGTTCTCCTTGAGTAGGACTCTTGCAATGCAGCATGGTTGTCAAATTACTATGAGATCCCTATCCTTACTGCAAACAGAACAACAAAGTTTATTAATAGTCATTACTCATTTTCTCAGTGGGTGTGAGCCGGCAGAGTGCCGTTTGCCAAATGTGAGCAGTAGTGATAGCTTGCACCTATGCAAAGCTCACATCAAATATACCATGCAGACTGGGCTTCATGGGTGATCAGCAGTAGGTGGGTTTAGCTTGTGTGTTTAAAAAACAAAAAACAGAACAACAAACCAACAGCATTTTGAAGTTACAGTAACAAAGCAGTCAACACAATAAATTTCAATTATGCAATTTAGACCCAAGAAGGCTTAGGGGGCTTCATTATTGCCTCTTTTTACACTCCAAAGAGACAAATAATAGCTTTTTTTGTTTCCTTCTCTACAAAAGAGATTTAAGGAACCTTTTAAAGCTTTAACATAACCAGCAAGTTGAGCTGTACAGTAGATAAGAATTGTAGCATGCACTAATTTGGCTGACATCGAAAGCAGTTAAATCTTTTGTCTCTATTGGTGAGAGAATGACTAACCAGTCCAGAACTAAAGTGCCTTTCATATATTCAGGTGACACACTAGCTAAAAACCATGTATCACAGATCAGTGCCCAGCTCTAAGCATCACAACAGTAAATTAAAAATACAAGTAAGTAAATCAAGAAAAGTGTTATTTTTCAATTTCGAAATAAGTTATTCCACTACTAAAAAATGTGAACTAATTCTCAACTATATGTCCAACTCTTGGGTGCATAGCTTAAGTATTTTGATACTGGTAAGTAGGTGTGCTGTAGGTGTAATGTTTAAAGGCTATGTATAACTCCCTAGTGTTTCCTAGGAGTACTCTCCTCTTCAAAAGACCACCCTGACTGCAGCTGTTATTCTGCACAGCAGTGTGTACTTCACCCAGGAGCAGGCTCAGAACTTCCACAGGGATTGTAATCTGGGAAGGACACAGTGAGGCTCACCTCATGCTCACCCCTAGTCCTTATGTACCAACCTTCCCAAGACTCTCACCCAGCATCTTAAAAGACTATGTAAAAAGCCTCTCAGGAATGAAAACTTACATTCTATAAGCTTTTTAAAGCACGTCATCCACAAATATATGCAAACACAAGCTTTCCATGACAAAACTGTTCTTATGCTCGTTATTTTTACTACTGATTTGGGATCCAATTCAGTGTACTTGTCCAGATAAGACACGCAAACCAGAACTTAGGACTTCAGGGTGTTAAAGTTCACAAAAGAAGGTTTAACTTGGTTCATGGACATTGATATATTTGGACTTCTGCATGCTTTGGCAATATTGATTTGTCCAATTCTTAAGATTTCAATACAATTTCCCTTTATTCATAAGCATCAGGCCATTTCAACACTGTGGGTGTAATTCTATTTAATCCAGCTACGCTTTTGAATAATCCTTTTTCATATAAATGAGATCTCTAAAAATTTAGGGTAGGGGGGAAGGTATCTTTTGATTTTTAAACAGAAGTGTTGCAGTATTAGCTTTTTTTTTTTAAGATTAATACCAATGAGAAGCTAGATCATTAAAAGACAATTTTGTTTTAGCTGATACACTGCCTAAAACACACTGGACAACTTTTTCTTCAAAAACATCAAAGGCTGGAAATACACCAGAATTGATATTCCTTATTTCCGGAGGAAAGGAAAATACACATAAACCTGTCCTTCCTTTTCTTGTCTCTCAGTTCCAGCTGTTGAGTAAGTCCTATCAGAAGCATGGAGTAGAGAGCTTTCAAAAACATAGCTGTCTAGAACTACAAGACAGGTACAAACCAAACCACCTCAACATACCTGATCCCCAGCCAGCCTCCTCTCCCCAGGCACAGAACCCTGGCAAAGGTCCTCCTGCTTAGGAAGGAGCTTTTTGCTGCCACTGCAACCCCTTCCGCAGCAAGGTGGGCTGCAGGTGTGAGCTGCAGATCTGGATGTACTATTCACATTTCTTCCAGGTTCTGGGCAGTTCGCACTGAATCCCTTCTTCACACTGCCATGGAGGTGTGTAGTTCCTTTATTACCACCTGCTTCTCCTTTCCCCCATGCAAATTTTTTAAGGATTTGTAACATAATCGACTCCTGAGGATACTTGCCATGGAAAGGAGTTTATGACCCAACATTTAGTATCCATTCTTTTTCCCCTGTAATTACTTTCAAATGACAGATTACACAATAGTGGTTTGGTGTTATTACTAGCATATAATCAGAGACCTAAACTCGTAAGATGCAGATTTTCTCCCTAAATCTATCTCAAATTTCAGACCATCCATCGACCCAGAAACACCACAGCAAAAGACCACTACAATACTCACAGAAAGCAAGAGCTGGAGTTTAAGAGTACAAGCCCCTGAACTTGTAGGGGCACCTTTTTCTGAACCCAGAGGCAGGGATGTCACCCTGACTACACATGGCTGTAGCACAGCTACAGCTGGACAATTATGTTTGTGTTAACTTGAGCCAGACATTCGCTACTTGGGAATTTAAGGGAGCAAGCTTCCCAAACCAAACATTGACAGAAACACCATTTCTGATCCTAAAGTTTCCTTAATGATACAACATAAAGCCTTTCAGTAGCTTACTTGCCTTGATACATTTATTAAGTTAACTCCAAAAATGATTTATTACAATATAAAAATCAGAATACCGAAGAAGGGAAATATATGATAAACCAGGCTAAGACACTGAGAAGCACACGTGAAAATTTATTTTTTTTCCCCTCTTCAGGTTAGAAAATCCATTTTCCTTGTTTAAAAACCTATTCTAAGCCTCACCACAAACTAAGAATAGGAAATTAAACACTTAATATTTATACCTAAGTGAGAAATAAGAGATGGTAAGCTTTTGCTTCTTATTCCTCATTCCAAAATTACTGCATGTGGTCACAGTGATCTCTTGTGCTCACACTCACACATAACACCAGTATCAGACTTATCTTTTCAGATTATTTTCCAGGAAAGGAAGGAAAAAATACCCTGTACTGTCCTTTCCAATAGACATACACAAGGAACCGTTTCCAGAAGGGAGGTTTCAAGAACAGTGAAGGCAGACAAAAAGTATCAGGATCAGGAAGAAACACAGATTAAATCATGTTTTGTCATTTGTAGATCCATTTCCTAAAAGCAGAGAATGTGATTAGCTTACAGCAAAATTCTAATACATAATTTGGAGCAATTCACTAAGACCTAGCATATAGGCCACTCTTCTCATACAAGGTAAGCAATGCTTTTGCAATCATGAGGCAGATAAACCAGACTGAATTGCAGGCAATTTATTTCAAATCATAAGCCACTTTTGGCTGGCATCAAAATATCTGTGGGATAAACTTAAATGTTGTGTTCATATAAGCCTGTGTATGTGTGTCTGTACATGCAAAATACAGCCTTCCTAGTCCACCCATTAGCATGCAAGAAAATGGGGGGCTCACTTATGTCAGACTCCTGTCTGGTCAAGAATTGAGGTGTTAAATACAAGGTAGAATCTGGAGGTTACAGCATGGTAGTTGAAAACAGCGAGATCTTTCTCCATCATTGCATTATTTTATTTTCATCTGGCAGCATTTCTTAAACTCAATTTTCTTTACTCTGGATGAAGTTGTTGCCTGTGAAATCTACCTTTCAAATACTGCTTCTCACTGCCTTCCTGCAGAGCCTCCACCCTTGCTGAGGCTAGCCTAAACATGCGTAAAGTTTTACCATGATTTGTCCCCAACATACTTGTCTCTAAATTATCTTGGGAAAAAGATAGTTAAGACTGTTCAAATTTTAAGGTGGAAAGGCAGAGGAGCTGTGCTTCTGCACATCTCTTATCAGTCTATGACCAGAGATAACTGTTTCCTTATGCCATGCTGTTCCCACAGCACACCAAAACATATCTGATCAATGTGTCCAGCATCTCTGCAGAACAACACTCAAACTCAGTAGCATAGTATGGAAACAAAAATGGAAGCATGTGTTGTGTTTTTTTTTTTTCCATGAACAGCATCAGTGCTAAATGTTGTCCTAATCTACAAACTGACAAGTTTCTTGGTGGAATACATTGCCAAAGTCATTCACCAATAAAGGTTTTAGTTAAGTGCTATCTATTGCTTCTGTAGTTTTCATATGCTTAACTCCTCCACTGGAATATTTTTCCAGTTCAACTCTCAACTTTCAGCAGCAGCATGACTTTTTCCAGTGGCACCACTGATGGGCAAAGCTGATGTTTGCCACAACTATTTAAAAGCCCTTAGAAGTATCCAACAACATTGGTTGCTCTCACATCAGTCATTACCTCACTTTCGACTTTCGTAACAAAGACCAAGTTTTAATTCCTCATGACAAGATTAAACCAATATCAAAAACTAATTTGGTGTGTTACTGAAGTGCTTCCCTATCTGGAAATCAGGAGAATCAGAATCTCCTTTTCACAGCTATAATCAAGCTTTTGAATAGCAATAAATTTATCATGCATTTGCTTGCTATGCAGCTGCATATTGAGCAAGATAACGATATCCTGGTAAAATGAAGACACAGTAACACATTCAACACCTGTATTTGTCTTGAGACAAATGCAAATTAGGCAGAATCTACTATAATGTTGATAAATCCTTTTTAATTAAAGCCTTTCATTTTTAAGTTTGAATGGACTTAATTTGTTTTATTGTTTAGTACCATAAATAGGGAGGCAGAGTACCTGATTTGTTTTCCTAATACCTGCTTTGTTTTTCAGCTCCAGAGAAATTTTAGACACTCTGTGGTATCTTTCTTACCTTTCTTATTGAAAACTCTTCCACCTGCTGTATGACAGTGAATTAATGTATGCATGTACTGATTAAAAGTGACACTGGTCTGGATGTATCAGATCAAAAGCTTCGTTATGCTCAAGGGACACCAGGTGGTGGTAGAAGACTCCTTCGCAGCGTATCTGCATTCCTTACTTCATGACATTCATGTTGTCTTTCTCTTCAGGCTACCTTCTCTCCTTCAAAACCCGCACTGCTAATCATTTTGAGACATAAAGCCGGCAATACTGTGTCTTAAGTCTGACCCACTCTGACAGATTTGTTAGGAACATTCACTTAAAGTCCATGTATTCACAAACTACAAAAAAATCATTTAGTGGCTTTAAGGAAACACTGTCACTGTCCATAAGTCTTAACAATGCAAGCTATTTACTTTCTCCATTTTTGGCTAGCTTTTATGCTAAACCCATCATTTCCACACTTCCTCTTCCAGTCATACAGTTTAGAAGTAGGAATAGTCTTTGTTTCTAACACTGACGTTCCTATACAACACACCAAAACACATCAAAAGACTGGAAGACCTCTGAGTGGTAGTGATTGAAGAGTTTAACGGTACAGGCATAAGGGCATCATAACTCAGGGATTCAGAGGGCAAGCTATGTGAGATTTCTTAGATAAAGAATGACCCATAATTCACTAGCAGCCATAGGAAATTCTAATATCCATGTGACTTTGAGAGCAAAAAAATTAAATCAGCTGTATGTGAACTTATTTTTTTCAGCCAACCAAACAAAAAACCCAAAACCAAACCCCAAATCCCATCTATGAGATTTTATTATTTCTGTCAGTGAATGTTTGATATGTATAAGAAAGAAATCCTTGGGCATATGATAAATATCAACAGTTCACATTTCTTTCCTTCTGTAAAAAAAAAATAAGTCTTTCTGTTTAGATACTGGTTTTAATTTTCTTACAAGTTAAGTGTTATAATTGTTTTGTAAAAAATACTCAATGTTCTTACTGTGATATACCACATCTTTGCAGGAAGAGAGTACATTTTCAACATCTTTTATAACTACCTGGCACAGCAGTGTCATTACTATTTGTGCTGAAGTTCAGTTTCATTTGGCGCCTCCAGAGCAATAGACAGATTCCCTGGTATAATAACTGGGAGAGGAAGCCAAAAAAAAAAAAGCTGCTGTTTGCAACTCTGCTTGCAAGGGCCAGCAGGCCAAGAGATGCTGCTCTCAGGAGACTGCCTGGTAAAAACCACAGGTTTCTATATCACCTTTGTAGGTCATAAGTTCAGCTCAAACTCTGAAAGTGAATTTAAATGAAGGCATTTGCTAGTAACTCAATTTTTAACAGTTCATCCATTTTCTGCATTATTTCTGCTGCATTTCTTTGAATACTACATTTCTACAGTTGCCAGCTATTATAAACTCTAAAGCCTCCTTGTTACAACTAGCTTCAAGCTGAAAACAAAACTAAAATCTCATCCAAAGCTCTGATAATACCAGGCCTGCTGCTTACATTACTAAAATGAAAGAACTTTATTTGTATCACAAAGCAGTCAGAGATCAAACAGGGCAAGCACCTTGTGCTAGGCTCTGCACTAAAAGACTGACAAATTCAGTTCATTTTAGGTAATGTTTCTAGAAGTCTGAGGCATAGCATCCCACAGACTGGAAGAAATAGAGGTAGTGCAGAGGACAGCAAGAGAGGGGAGAAGTCAAGTGGATCCACTGTTACACACAGGCTAAACAGCAGCAAAATTCACTTGAAAGACAGTTGTCAGGGAAAACACTTCAATGAACACTGACTTAAAGCAACCATAAGATCCAAAACTGATACCTTCTTGTGAAATACTGTGCTAAAACTCTTTAAAAGCAAAGAGGTTCCAGAAATTCATCCCACATTATAAACAATTACCATTTTTGTAGTATTTTTAATGCCTTGAAGACTCTCTCTACTGCATGACTACATATTAAAGTGTTATAAGCACAGCTTTCCTCACAAGGTGATTAATCAAGCATCTGAAATGTGGGTTTTAGACCAAGACTGAAAAATGAACCATTTAACAGATACCTAAAAAAAAAATAATTGCTATGTTAGTGAAGCCAATAAACAGAACTAGACTCAGCCTGCTTAAAAAGGATGAAAATGCTAAAAGGGATGCTTGCCTCGATCCTCTGCATTGTGAAAAAAGTAACCAAACTGAAGTTCATTTAGAAAGTTCTGAAGATGAATCATGAGGGTGAGAGAAAAAGCATGAGGACATGAAAGCAAACACCTATGTGACCATGAACACAGAAGTGCCTGTTCTTATACACCAACTGCCATAACTGTAATAAACTGTCTGAAAAGCAACAACTAACCTCCACATTTTAGTGAAACTGTGCATCAGGCTCACACAGCAAGGCAGAGCTGGAGGTTTGAGTCCATCCATTTGAAGGAGGAGGGAAGGAACACCATACAGAACCAGGTATTTCACGTAAAAAAATAGTACTTGAGCTAAAGCCAGGCCTCCTAAAAGGAAAAATAAATAAAAAGTCATACCTTAAACAAGCCCTGAAATACATCTAAAACCTTTCAATACTGATTACTTCTAAAAAGTCATTATTCAAAGAACTAAAGGAAGCATTATCAGTTGATGGAATATACAACACCAACTTTTGCAACAGTTAAAGGACACAAGCATATGCAATTATGCCTTTAGGCACACACAAAATACTACCATCACTTCAATACGAAGGCTTAAGGAAGCACCCATAGTTCCACTGGACCCTGGGCATTAACTGCTATGAAAAACAAATACTGACTTACGCCGAGCTAAAAATCAGAACATACTGATATAAGCTACAGGGACAATTTTATCTTTAAACAAAAAACAAATCACCAAACAAAAACCCCACCAAACAAAAAAACCCCCAAACACTCTTTACTTCTTCCTTCAGAACAGGACATGGTTTAGTGGTGGAGTTGGTAGTTGTAGGTTAAGAGTTGGACTCAATCTTTAGGGTCTTTTCCAACCTAAGCAATTCTGATTCTAAGCAATGGTTTTCTCTGCAGCTTATTCTGACAGGTCCACTAACATCCTATGTACCATCAGATTATTTGTGTCCCTCTGAAAACCCCCTGCTGCAGCTGAGGCACAGAAAACTGGAACTGCGCTTCGCATAATGCTTAAGGTATATTTCAGTTTTTAAATCCACAAGACAAAAGCCTCCTTAAGGGGCTATAGCTGCCTGGTTTCCAAAGGAGATTTTTTGGCAGTGTTTGCTCACAGCTTTACCCAGTGGTACAGCACAAAATGCAGCACCTTGTACAGGTGAGAAAGAAAAAAACCCATACTGGCTGTTCTCAGAGTTATTACTCATGCAAGTAACAATCTTATAATGCATTACAAATAAAGCAAGATGATTCATAATAATGTTCCAAATGTTTTCTGCTGAATAAAATGCTGTTTACCCAATAATAGTAAGAAAAAAAAAAAAATCAGTAAAAAGCAGAAGCCAACACTTCATAGGAACTGGGGAGTGTTCACTCCTAGAAGTTCCACTGACTTTGGTGAACTCGTCCATCTGACTGACAACTGTAAAAATCTAATCTCAAAGGATGGAAAGTAAAATTATTAAGATTTGGAAGAGTGAAAAAAAAAACCAACTATAAAATGCAATTGTTACATCTCCTTCCTTTCCAGTGTTTTACTTTCCCTCAGGTATTAACTAACTTGTGATGTGACTGGAATACTTTAGATATTTGATGTAATTTTAAAACCTTCCAGCAGACGTTCCTTGGAGACAAAGTTTTCAATCTGACTCCAGCAGTAGAAGTCCATGAACATGAAATAATCTGCTTTTTCTTTTTGGCAAAACACCCCTTTGGCATTCTGACTAATTAGTATACTGTGGATGACAAGCAAAAGTTAAACATTAAAAATTCATCTAACAACCTAGGGTAAAATTCTGGCACTAAATGTAAACAGCAAAACCCTTGCTGGCCTACACATGGCCAGCATTTTGCTGCTACAATCCAACGTTTTTAGTTTTGATATCATGATCCGTATGCATGATAAAGAGACAGTTGTGCCATACGAGCTAAAAAAATTGGTGTTAGAAGATACCTAGACATGAAAGCTTATGTTATTTTCCTTCAGGGGAGCAGCCATCTAGTATTCAATATCATTCTTTCCCCAGAGGAAAACAAACAATCAGAAGCACAATTTGGATACTAGCCAATTAGCTACACATTGGATTACTGCTAAAACATCTATACAGCCAACTCTCTGCTTAAATTCCCTTCTCATTGCTTTTCTGACAAATTTCATTGGAGACCTAAATGCTGACACCCACACAAACCAATTATGAAGATCACAGCTGTTTGTGCACTGGTGAAATTCAAAATCCTTTGGCTGTGCATGATGGAAAGAGTTTTAGACACAGACTACCACTCTCAAGACCCAAGAAAAATAAAAATAATAATAATTTTAAAAATCAATAAATTTGATTTTAAATACAATGATGAAAAGCTTCCGAATTCTCGGATACAGAGTTATAACACACAAGTTTCAGGGGAAAAACCACTCATTTTCACCATCTCTAACAACATACATCTAAGTTGTCATTACTGTTAACTGGCTCAATAGCACTGGTATCTTAAATAAATTTAGACATTGCATCACCTATCATTATCGATCATTGTGGCTAGAAAGCTGCCAGGCAGAAAAGGACCTGGGGGTGCTGGTTGACAGCCACCCAAACATGAGCCAGCAGTCTGCTCAGGTGGCCAAGAGGGCAAACGGCATCCTGGCCTGTAACAGATACAGTGTGGCCAACAGGACCAGGGCAGTGATCCTTCCCCTGTACTTGGCACTGGTGAAGACACACTTTGATTGAGGCACTGGAGCCTGTCCAGAGAAGGGCAACAAAGCTGGTGAGGGTTCTGGAACACAAGTCTTATGAGGAACAGCTGAGGGAGCTGGGGTTGTTCAGTCTGGAGAAGAGGCGGCTGTGGGGAGACCTTGTCGCTCTCTACAACTACCTTAAAGAAGGTTGTAGCAAGGTGAGGGTTGGTCTCCTTCCACGTAACTAGTGACAGGACAAGAGAAAAAGGCCTCAAGTTGCACCAGGGGAGGGGTGGACTGGATATTAAGAAAAATTTCTTTACTGAAAGAGTGGTCAAATACTGGAACAGGTTGCCTAGGGAGGTGGAGTCGCCATTCCAGAATGTGTTCAAGAAGTGTGTGGATGTGTCACTTCAGGACATGGTTTAGTGGGCATGGTGGTGCTAGGTTGACAATTGGACTTGGTAATCCTAGAGGTCTCTTTCAACCTTAACAATTCTGTGATTTTGTGATTACCTGGCACACATTAGATTTGCCACATGCAGAGTAGCTAAGACTCGTGACACCAGCAATGCAAAGGTCCCTATCAAAATACATAGATTAAGCAGTCTTTGGTCTTCAACTCATCCCAGCTGTGAGAGTTCTGGCCACAGAGTGAAAACTGAGGGCAGGATTCACAGCTGCACAACTGCTGGGCTGCATTGGCAACAGGCACAGGCTTTCAGCCTTCTTGCACACCTGAGACATTGCAGCTGCTTTGCACTTGCTCCATTACAGCACAAAGCAGCCAGAAGTACACTGCTTCACCTGATTTTAAAACAAACATGAAATTAAAAAAAATTAAGATCAATGCTAAATTTCTCAAATTCGTTAATCACATAGTTGAACTCTAGTGTTCAATTAAAAGCTTAAAAAGAAACTCAAACACAAGCATTATCTTAAATAGCAAACAAGCTGTATCAAGTGTATATAAAAACACACCTGAGGGAAAACTTATTGCAAAAACGCTCTCTTTTCCCCAGAATAAATTAATTCAAAGGATTCAGAGTCAAGGTTAATTTTTTTAAAAACTAAAATGTGCTAATGGATAAAAAATACCAAGTTTAAGTACTCATACAATCTTAAACCCATGAACTTCAACAGTCAAGCTGTTTGAAGCCCTAGATTAAATTAACTTTTATAGTAATTCATATTTTCAATTTATTATCTTGCAATCCTTAAAATACTGTAAGATGTCCTATACTTCAGAAATGCATGTATAGACCTCCAAATATTTACCTTCCTTACAGCTACTGCAAAACTGCATTTTGTGATTTTTGTAGGGCTTTGTTTCACATATAATGAAAATTCAGAATATTCACAGAATTTTAGCTTTTTTTTTTTAGTTTTCATATTCTCAGAACTCTGATTTTTTTCTTTGAAGTTATGAAAATGCTGTGTTGGATAAGTTAGCAACAAAAGATTTGGATTCAGGTATTAGAAACCACACTTGGCATTTTTCTGTCTATAAACTATCACCAAAACTCACAATCAAGAACTGTAACTCAGCAGGCAATTTTGTTAGGAGCACAACAGCACAAAGTTACCCTTTTTGCAACTACATTGACCCTACGGCATTAATGATTGTAGATGCTTGTTTCTGTCAAGTAGAGGGCAGGTTCAACTAGAAAACAGAGATAAATACGCAGTCATATTTCAAAAGGGTTACTGACACATGACACAAGTCTAACAGGAATCAGACATTTTAAGACAGCTCAGAATTCAGGGCTGTATCAAATTTAAAATATCAGGCTTCAGGGGTTCATTTACACTCTTTTTTTTGTGGTTTGGGGTTTTTATGCCTCTTCTACAGAAAAAAAAATAATAAAATAAAATAAAACTATTATTTAATAGCAAGGATTCTTTCTGCACATTTGACTACCACAGTACCAAGTCAACTCGACATACACTGACAGGTAAGCAGAGCTTTGCAGCCATTGCCAGCGACCCCCTGTACCTCATGCTGTGCTGTCCTGTCCCCAGTCAGAGCCAACACCCTGCTCGTACCTGCCACACGAACCTGAATGAATGCAAAAATGACATCTCAATTCTCTTAATCCCCATGGAAAGAGAGCACTGTGTGAGAAACTTGAAGCACCCCAATTTCATTACTTGAACAGAAAACAATGCAATTAATAATTAGTGTTTTGAAAGGACTACAAGGACTCGTGCATCCCAGCTTCATATCCCAGCTCTTCAGTAGCACACAAGCAGCAAGATACATCCTAAAAACACATGGAGCAGTGGCAGGAACTTACATACCACAGCATTTGCCCTGGAGGCCAAGTGCTTCTTTATAGACAAAGTTCAAAGGACATAAAGATCCAAAATGAAGTTACTTTAAAAAGACTAAACAGCTGTCAAGGGACTCTTGGTCAAGGCGTAGACAGGCTTTCCAGGTTAAAGAAAACAAGTTTTTTCAAGGATAGACATACCTTAAAGCCACCTACCATGAAAACTCCCAAAACATGTCCAGTAGGCATTATGTTTATCAGCAAATACTTGCACTGCTTAAATAAATCAACAGTTACCACAAGTGAAAAAGTAGCCATTAGAGTAGGTTAATTGCCAATATTATCTGGAACTTGAGCCTGCAGGAAAGCTTATTAAAAATACTTAGCTTCCCCACCACCATCGCTTCCTTCTATGAATTGGTGACCTTGTATTTTAGAGCATAAAATCTTACTAAGCTTTCTGATTTATGTTTGTATTTCCAGTTTTGAAAACAGATATTAAGATGCCAAATATTTTCAGATTAGCTTTATAATTATCTTGCAGGATGGAAAAAAAATCTCAGATTACTTTGTTAGTATTTCATTACCATTTAGATAGATGCACAGACACCCTAATTTCAATAGCAAAGCACCCCATGCTTCTTAAAACAAACTTAGAAAACAATTACCTATCTATAGGTTTATTAGAAAAATAACTGCAACACAACAAAAACACCTCCCTACATCCAACTTATACGGACTGCTCCATAGGTCTCACCTTCAGAGAAGAGCTTACATAATTTTTCTTCATAATAAAACAAAACATGAAATCCCCAATTACAGATTAAACCAGTTGGCTCTACCTTTGAACGGATCATATCATTCTGGATTGACTTACATGCTGTTTGTATGAGAATAAATACCCTTTTTGAGTACTACAGTCTAGTTAATAATTAAAACAATGATAGCTAATTGACACTAACTTGTCCACACTACACTAGAACAAACCAATGGCATATGCTTAAGACCAATACATTAAACCCACAGAACACTCACATCAAATGTGTCTCTACATCAGACACACACCTCTAACAAAACGTATATACAGATTCCTATTTAAATATAGTTTCACAATTACAATGTCTCCTGGTATTCCAGATTAATCCACTGCAACAGTTGTGTTAGACAATACATTTGCATGCAGAATTCTGGCTTTCATCATTCCCTATACCCTAAGAGACTGACATGAAGCTTTGTTCAGATAAGCAGAGATGAGCAAGTGGTGCTAATCACCAGGCCAAATGTGAAGCCCCATAAGGAAAATAGACTGTTTTTTAACCTCTGTATTTTCAGAATCAGACCTACCACACACATGAATTAGCAACACTTAACATCCATTCTAGTTTCTATATAACCAAATTTACTGCAGAGTGAATTTTACCATTTATATTCTACATTGTTGTAGCGAAGGAAAAAAAAATCACTTATTTCAAGATATTTCAACTAGTGCCATTAAGCTCTCTGTTACTGTCAGTGAATTTGTCATTCAGCTACAGAAGCCTGAAGAATATATGTTGGAAAGGATCACCAGTCTACCTACCCTTTATTTATTATTTTCCCAAGCTTCATTACATATCACATCCAAACATTACTCACTAAAGCAGGTGAACCTCTGATCTGGCCCAGTGCAGCTATTCTACTGGTATGCAGTTCACCAAGATACTGGATTACTAGAATCCATAGAGGCTTTCACTGTCT
The DNA here is from genome assembly GCF_000695765.1 of Mesitornis unicolor. Taxonomy (NCBI): domain Eukaryota; kingdom Metazoa; phylum Chordata; class Aves; order Mesitornithiformes; family Mesitornithidae; genus Mesitornis; species Mesitornis unicolor. Next base: position 35,288 of record NW_010167307.1, read on the forward strand.
TTCAGTGTCTGCAAATCTTCATTTTACAGTGCAAGGTGTAAAGACAGCAAATTAACCCCAATTAAGTTTAAAAAACTGAGAAGAATGAATTATCAAGTTTCCCACTATGGATTACACATCTTCCTGAAAATTCTTAAAGTACCCAATTCTTCCAAACGATATGACCGATGCTACCAGAATGAGATGCAGCACTGACAAAAACATGGATTTACTATAAAAACTGCATTTGGTGCCCAGAGTTAAAAAAGCACAAGTGCCCTGATACTGTTCAACATGCCAATAACTTACTATTCATAGACAAATATTTGTGAATATAGACACAATGATATGTGAATCATAGAAAATGCTCTCTCTCCAAACAATAGCTTCCTGAGATCAGTAAAAAACTGTACTGTGCTGCCCAGCCGACATTTTAAATTAATTCTGTGTTCAGACATTAACATCACTTCCACAGACTCAAGGGCCATACCTGTACAGCAAATGGGTACACACAGTTAAACCCAAACCCTATGGATACAATCCCATCATGTTCTTCATTATATTTCTGACATGGGACCTAACATTTGGCCACTGGAAAAAATCACATTGCCTGCTAACAGCTGGCTTTTCATATAATTCCTACCACAGAAAATCATCGTTGCTGAGAAGGACTTGAAGCCAAGGTCTGCTGCAAGGACAGGGGTGTTGGGACAAGCAGTTCTGAGTAATGAGCCATCTGGAGGAAAGCAGTAGAAGTTCAGCCCATGAGCAACTCTGAATACTGGGAGAGTGGTGTACCACTGGAGCCCATCACACTGAAGGAATGCACAGGCCAGTACAACTAGTCACTGAAGAAACAAGTGCAAAATTTCACATAGATTTTGTGTTCTCTCTCACACACTATCCAGAGGGTACAGCCAAACACCTGCCCCAACATCCAGAGAGCAATATGCCCTATACAGAGAAGAATAAAGTCTCTGTGGGCACAGGAGCTACAGGTGATGACTGGAAAGCATTTATACCTAAAGTTATCCAAATACTAACTTTTTTTAGTTATCTAAAAGCATCTCTAACCAAACCTCTCACTACCTCCTCTTCCTCTATATTGGACAGTGACTGACACTTCTTCTTGGAGGTTGTTCTTGCTATCAAACACAGGCCACTGAGGAAACAACACAACCGTGTACTCACAGCATGAAATTACGCTTGCTTCAGACCCATATGATGCAGCTTTGTTAACGTACATGGCATTTGTCTCCAGTACCACAGCCACAGCCTGCTGTGATATCAACATGCATATTTAAAGAAGTATGTGCAGAATACTAAAGGAAATAATTTAAATGCAAGGAGAAATATGTGGTAGAAGAAATTCTGATGTCTGTGTCACATGGGGGTTGTAGTATTGAGCAGGGGAGGGTATACAATATGAAAACACTATAGATCTGTTTTCAGTGTATTCAGTCCATGAAAGATGTAGATGTAACCAGCTTTCTCTCATATCATGGACAGAAATCTAGCTAAAAATATCCAGACACTCCAGCTGTGACTACAACTATTTTTAATTTGAATTCCCTAAAATCCAGGGGCCATAATGCAACAAGATAACTTACTTTCCTGCTCATTAAAGGACTGACACACAGAGGATGCAACTTGCTGTCTCAGAACAGGTTGTCACCTATGTACTTTCACAGCTCATTGATCCACAGGGCAGGAACAGGAGCTGCCTTTGCCGGTGGCTGCTAGGCACAAGTTACAAAATACCTAGGGAGAGGGGTAAACCACAAAAATAAGAGAGACCAGGAGAGAACTGAAGGTTCTAACTTCACATGAACTATACATATGCTATCTTTAGTCTTCTGCACTTATCATCCAGTTAATGGTATTTTAGGTAACTTTAGCATTTCTGCTTTACATGGCCATAAATGAACATCGTACACTGTCATTTTTAAACATGCATTGCAACTAAAGTTAGGATTTGTTTCCATTTTGGGTTCTGGTTTGTTGGGTTTTTTGGGGTTGGTTTTTTCTTTTTATTATTTCTTTGCAGTTTCACCACAAAGGAACACCATGAAATTATGCAGAAGACTGTGTAGCTTCACACTTTCAAGATACAGACTGACCATCATTTGCCCTTAAGAGGCCGAGAGCAAAATCTCAGAGCACTGCTGTCTTTATGTGTGCTGCTGGCACTTATTGCCCATCGTTCAAAGATATCGCAGAAGAAAAATGGAGGAACAGTTATAATGTCCCTAATTACAGCTGATTGTTAAACAGCTTCACAGCCTTTTCCCTAGGTTTACCAGGCTATCAGGCCAGCCAGGCATCAAGATGAAAGTAGATGCCTTGTGCTGCTGTATTTAAATCCAAAGCACAAAGTGAACAAAAACCCCAGCAGTGCAGAAAGGCCAGCACACCATGTAGTTAATCCTTTTGAGTTAGCAACAAGCTGCTTCCTTGGTCTCAGGGCTCAGTTATCTGATGTAATTGGTTTCAACAGCACAGAATACGAAATAACAGAGGGGAGTGTTTGGTTCTGTACAACAACTGGTGTAGAAGCATGGCAAGATCCATAACAATCCAATAAGAATGAACAGGAAAATGTTACCACTACCCTTAGTCATGTATCAGTGGCCTGTCACTGGTTTGAGTCAGACATGTATAACCATTGTAATAAAACCTGCAGAGAAAATGCTAAGTTACTAACGTCTGCCTCAAAAATCTCATCTGTACTAAAATATTTTAAACACCTGCTTTAATTACTACAAAGAAAAAGCTCTTGAACACACTAAAAGCAAGGTCTTCACAGGCAACTCGTTTCAACTCAAATGATAATATTTTAATCAGGCAGCTTTACAGTCCAAGCTTGCTTTAACACTGGCTTTCATCACCTGTTGCTTTGAAGTATTTTCTAACCAGCTGTTCAATATGTATTTTAATTCTTAAGATATAACACTTGTTTTTGTCAAATACACATACAGCCTACTTAGATATTGTCTGACAAGTAATTTTCCGCCCACTTTTTTTTTTTTAAATCAACATTGACAGTCTTGAAGGAAGTGAGGAATCCACCAGAAACACAAAAGCTGGAATATTTCATCCCTAATTCTGTAGCCTTGCACACCTTATGCAGTGGCCAGTGTTTTCTCAAACACCAGGAGCTAACAGATTTAACTCATCAATTAACTGATATTTAGAACTCAGAATCCACTTTCTAAACTGTGCCTGAGTGAGGAGGGATAGCATGAACCATGGAGGCAAACCTTTTAATTTTTCCTCTCTATCTGCACTTGGTCTTTTTTTATATAAAAAGTATTACTAAAAATATATTAAGTGTGTATATATACACATACATATATACACATATACACAGAAAACACACATTGCCCTCTACTGACCAGAGTCCAATACACAAGTGTCCTCAAACACACACTGCGCATCATACAAGATCTCCAATGAATGCTTGGCAGGACCATACCGGTGTGTGTATCAATTCCTCTTACTTGCCGCTACAGTAAGAGGTATCTTCTTCAATTCAGCAAACATCAAGGCTTTTTCAGAACCCAGTTTTAAGGCCTGGGGTTTCTCTGCTTTCATTCCTCCGACCTAGCAATATACATAGCAGTACAGTGGAAGAAATCAAACCACCCACATACATCAATTGCTTCAGGGTTGGTCTACATCTGCCTACATACCAGCACCCAAAGTTCTTGCCATTTTATGCTATATTTGTCAGTGCTCCTTTCCCCCTCCCTCCCAGTTAAGCATTTTAATGAAATATCAGGGAGCGGGGAAGGACCAGAAAAGGGGAAAGTCAACAAGGAAAACAGAGCTGAGAGGCACTGACTGCTACTTTCAAGCAACTTTGCAATTCCTTCTCTCTGCTCTTTTCACAAGTACTGTCATTTTACCTTTCAACATGAATACAAACTGGAAACATCAAACAATAGATCAGTAAAGAATGAGAAATAGTAATTCTTAACATCTCCCCTCCTCCATTCCCACACTAAACAAATTATGTTTTAAGTGTCCACTTCTGTTACTGGTGGGGGGAGAGAAGGGGGCAGAGAAACACTTTAGATCAAAGTTTAGACACATTTTAGACTGAACTGCTTCCTAAATTAAAAAATATTCTGTATTTATTTCCAGTAAGTTAAACTGTAAGCTTCTTGGAGGATCTACATGTTATATTAAGAACACTGTTCTGACAGTGACTGGCCATAATGTACTACTCATAAGTACATACAGGTGGACAGAAAAGAATAGACTGGGGTTCTTACATTGGAGGAGAAGGAAGATTTCTGCTATTGTTTCTATACTCACCCAAGGCCCAGTATGACACAGTTTCCAAAGGTGGAGTACTGCTGTAGAGAGCATGGATATACATGAGGTGAATCATCAGCTCAGCCAGGCACCACCAGAAGAAAATACGAATTATGCCCAAAATTAAGATGCTAAGATTGGTCTTCAAGCTGAAGGCTTCTTGTTTCCTCATCTAAAGAAGAAATCCAAACAGGTTATATAGCACATAACTGACTGTTTTACTCAAATACTCATCCTGAGAACTCTTAAATTTCATTTGCTATTCATTACAATTACTAAGGGGACCATTTGACTATACCATTTGGAAATTCATTACATACTCCTGAGGAAGACTGCTCTCTTCATTCTCAATCTCAAGCAGCAGCAGAAATCAGCAAGACACCAAACATGAACATACACTGCACCAAACTGTTGTAGAAAAGGCCAAGTGCTGTTAACCTGAACAGAACCTGGACATAAGACTAATTCCTGTAAATTGATCAACCTCTAGACAGAATAAAAAAAGATATCACAGCTATGAAGGAGAAAATTTTCTAAGCAGCAGCCCTACCAAACAGAAACAATGACTGCTTGGTCTTAAAATATCTCCAACTTTTAGCAGCTGCATGGGATTGATTATTTGAGGACAGTTCTTCATTTTTTCCTCCTGTAGCATTGCCAAGGTCAGCAAGACCTACATAATTAGCAAGTGCCAGTTAAGTGCAAGTTAAATATTGGATAAGACAATGTTTGCAAGTTGACAGGCTTCTCAAGATGCCCAAGCTCTTACACCGTTACCTATAGTAAACACATTGGTATACTAGTACTTTACCTTCTTTCTGCAGTAAGAGAAAATGATCAAATAACAGAAGCCTAGGATTGCCTAAAAATTTAGTCATGTTTTATACACCTATGATGGCACATGTGCAACCTCTCCTTCACCAGTCCCTAACTAGCCACCAAAAATGTACATACAAAATAAGCAACCAATCCATCTGCACAGACATACTGTCTCTCCAAAAAACTGCAAGCACACAGTACAGCTAACATGCAGTTAGTTCTGCTCATTTACAAGTGAAGTACAACACTCATTTTGAAGGTTCATTTGTACCAGTTAGATGAAAGGTTGGAGACCACCATTTAATCACAGAGATTTGCACAACAGGCCTTCAAACCCATGACTAGAACTGCTATACCTTGCTTCAAGTCAGAAATTCAGTAAGGCCATTGATGAAGTGTCACAGTCTCACATTTTTGCCTGCAAGTGGATGCCAATTGCTAGCACTGCTATTACAGCAATTTCTGTCTTCATCTCCAGGACTTCTGCTTCACAGTGTGCTCAGCAGGAGCCCTTTTCTCAGTCTCAGCTTCAGCTAAAGGGATCTGCAGGTGGTCTTTTCTGATAGCAGGAATAAACACACCCTTTGTATTGTGCACTTTGAACCAACTTCTAGGCACTGCAAGCTTCAAAACCCTTCTCCAACCTCACTTGTCAAGGCAACATCCTCTGCTCACGTAAGAGCTTTGATAACGCACTTCAGCAAACACCAACAAGAAACAGATTAAGGTTGTTCAGGTTGTTCTATCTTATTTACAGCTTTAACCAAATGGGTCTGTGCATATTTAAACAAGAACCTACTGCAAATACAGACATCCCATTCTCTATCTTCCTTCTTCTCCTCACACCTAAAACACATGTGGTATTTACACAGATCTTTGCTCAACCATATCAGAAGATCTTGGTTTCAATGCAAACCTGCTCCCCAATTTTTCCTACCAGCTATCCCCAAGCTGCTCTCAACTAGCTTGGAGTCTCATGTGTCTTTTGAAACATTCCTTGAAAAAAAAAAAATCACCTCTCTGTGGTATGGGTAAAGGAATATAGGTGGAATTTAACACACTTCAGAAACTACAAAACAATCAACAGTAAAAAATAAATTACCTCAGTTTCTATGCAAGTCTATGCGGACTTTTCCTACAACATCCAGCCCAGGATAACAACATTCAGCCTTGCATCTTCCAAAGCTACTGAAGACAAATGAGCATAGGATTTGTCACTCAGGGGTCCACCAGAATCTCACTTTTCACTTTCATAAAGCCCAGTCTATTTGCTGTGGCTCCAAGAGAAAATTTCCAAAAATAAATAGAAGCAAGCAATGCCTAGGCTTCTATACATAAACTGAATCAGCAGTTTTGTGGTTTGATATGTGCACTCATCCACTTTACCCAATGATGCTAGCTATAGTGATAACAGGTGGTGATTTCACTTCTTACTCAAGTGTGCATGAAAATAAGGAAAGCCATAAAAGCATGGAAATGTGGGTTTTTCCTCTGTCACATAGAAGCAAGTTTGAAAAGCAGCCTGCAAGGCACTAGGAAAAAAGTTCAGCAAAATAGGTAGGTCTTTCACATTAAAGGAGCTGCTCAGCTTGCTGAAGTCTGAAGAAAAGCACTCCAAGTAAATCATCAGCTGTTTTCACACCAACATGAGGAGAAAACAGGGTTATCAGGAATTCCCAATACAAACTAGCAGCTTTCTGTGACTCTGAAATATGTTTCAGAGTCAGTAGCCAGCTGCTGCTGAAAAAATGTTACTTTATTCCACCTGACAGAAGAGGAAAACAAGAATCTAATCCACCAGCTGCATGCTAAAAATGATGAACACTCTCCAAGTGTAATGACATGTGTCACTGGCTCCCTGACTGAAGGGATGAATCTGATGTCAGACAAAAAAAAAACATCCCTTGAAGTAGAAGAATCTGGAGAGGAAAGTTTACCTTTAAGTTGATATTCAGGACACTGCCAAATTCCCAATGCTACATCAAAATTATCAGGTCTTAACATTCCAATAACATTATTCAGTATTTTCAAAATTACGAAGAAGATAGTTTTAGACACCAAAACAAATTCTTCATCTCCAAGGTCTAAGTAAAAATTTAAATCCTTCAAATCACTAGTAAAGAAGAAAACTATTACAGAACAAGTTACACGTGATTTTACTGAAGTTAAAACATGCATGAATGAAAACTCCTTTTCTGTGGGTGTTTCCCTCCCCAAAGTACCCTGTTGAGGGAAAAATATTTCATTCAGAAGTAAACAGAGATCAGAGTCTGATAGAGAAGATTAATCACCCAGCCTTTAAAAACTATTTTGCTTTCTTTCCACCCTCTCTAACACTGGAGTCTAATCAATCTCTCTCCACCCATGCACTAGATATAAAGACGTATTTTGACAATGTATTTTGACTAAATATATTCTCATTGCTGGTTACCAGATGCATGCGAGTTCAGTATTATGTCACAGCTGGCTTACAAGCATGAATACCCAAGAATGGTTTCTAACTACAGCCTTCCCTTCTGCATACAGCATACTTCAATACTCAGAAAAGGAGGATAGAAGATGTTCCTAATGTCAGTCTGTATCTGTTTGAAAGTCTCATCAGCATCAATTTTTGTCAAGTAGGTAACTAGGAAATAAATAGAAACTCAGGCTTACCTGTAAACCATATTATGAAACATACCATTAAAAGAGCCACTCAAGGAAAACTGGATGAAATTGACTCCCTGACATTTTCTCAGGACTGATATTAAAATCTCTCAAGATGAGGAAAAAAAATATCTAATTGTCATGTTCTAATCTATTCCTTAAAGTATTGGGTCTGTGTCTCAATCTGGCAGCCGAAAAGAGATCATCATCTGCTTCAATAGCTCCTCACCCAATTCACCTGAGGCAGAGATGCACTGAAAAAACTGTAACTGTGTGATCTTTAAAACTCTGTTACCTGCTTACTGAATTCATCAAAATTCATAAGAGGTCCATTGTGGAATGTGGGATAATAAAACACGTATGCCAACATCCACAGGAACGAGTGGGAAGACTTCTGGGCGGGTCCCTGCCAGCAGTACTCCAGGCTGAAGCTAGTGCAGAAGAGGCAGCGGACAGACACAGTGAAAAGCAGCAGATAATACTCATTTTCAGTGTTGTACCACTTTCTCTGCAAGACAAAAAGCCAGATCACAATGGTTCAACGCTGTGTTTTCTATATGGTCACACAGTGATTTCCACCCAGATCCTAACTTTCAGGGTCACCAGCAGCATGAAGCAACTAAAACAAACAGCAGCTGGAACAAGCATCTGAAGTGAAGATCACTACTTAATGCATGAACAAACACTGGCTGTCGATAGAGAAAGGGACTTCAGAGCTACTGCAACCAGCATAAAGTAACAACAGCTTGATTTCACAAATGTACTAGCTTGTGAAGAAATACGGCAGCAAGAGAGCTTTTCCTA
>NW_010167307.1:43886-49517 GCF_000695765.1 Mesitornis unicolor
ACCTCCCTCAGGTTTGGTCCAGTAATACAATATCCAAACCAGCTGGCAACCCTGCTGACAGCCAAGGGACAGCTAGGGCTAAGCCAAGGTTGCAGTTCAGATCTGAAGAGAATCAGTCACTCCTGAGAAAGCCTGAGGCTGGAAAGATGTCACTGAGCCTTTACCAAGTTTCTGACACTCCCAGTCACACCTGTTTCCAACAACAAAAGCTACATCACAGAAAACCTGGAAACATCAAACATAGTTTGGCTGATTACATTTGTATCGCAATGCGTCCTTTCTTCCTCTCAGCAAGACAAATCTGTTTACACCACATGAAGAGACCCTACCCACTCCTCCCCTCTGCCCTCCCTCTGAACCTCAGGACAAGACTTATAACATATGCCCAGTCTTAACCCTTTGTCCAAGTAAACAGAACCAGGACATTTTCCTCACAACCGAGCAGCAGTTTCTCTAAAATCTGTACTGCCCAGAAGTCATTGGAGAAAGACCAAAACTTTCCAATGAGTTGTGAGCAAGCAATTAGTTTGGTGCAAATCAAGGTGCTGAAGAAACAGTCTCCTTTCCATGCAGAAGCCTGCAGCCACCAATAACATGGTGAGGCTTGACTAAGCAACTCCTAGATATGAACCCAAAATCCAGCACCTTAAGCTGGTATGATTACAGTTCCAATGAATAGGAAATGTGCTTACTAGAGCACTGGTACAGTATTGGCGTACTCCAGCTCCACTGAACACCACTTATACATTAAGGCACATATTTTCATCTTAATGCACCAGCCAGCATGTTTTAGAAATAATGACTTTTCTAACTGGAGAAGCTCCAGCATGAGCCACTGCAGCTCTACTGCCTGAAGTTCTTCAACCCAACCTCCACTTACATCAACTGAAGGGACTGTCAAAAAGATAGCTGCTGTAACAACAAATGCCACCATAATTAATTTGCTGCTTAATTAGTCCTTCTTCTATTACCTTGGCTTCTTCCACAGCTGGTATGCGTAAAGTGGATAGCAGGATAAGGGAGCACAACCACGTCAGGAGCGACAGCTGAAACTGAGCCACAGCAAATGAAATAGTTGCATGCAACAAAATGATGGCAAAGCCCTTGATTCCCAGTAACAACCAGCAGGCAGCCATCCCATAAGCCATCAAGCACCATGGTTTATACTGTTAGAAAAAGAAAAATGAACAATTTTTAGTTTGATTATTAATAGAGAAAAAAGTACTCAATATCTGTGCTGTTCTACACAGGGTCTACAGTAAAACCACACACAGTCAACAAGGTTAAGAACACGTAATAAACAATGCAGGGAAACCCAACTGTGTCCATAAAGATGGAAGGGAAGGCATTTCCCTTAGCAGAGCATGCGAAATCCAGAGCCTCTGCAATTTGGCAGGAACATAACTTACTCCTTTCCTTCCCCAAACCAGCAGGTGTGGCCAGTCATTTTCCACAATCACGCAATTGTTTAGTGATCGTGGCAAAACCCAAGTAGTCATCACTTCAGTCTTGGAAGGGAATAACTATACCCTTCTTTTGTGTACAGGTCAAATGTCACTGCTTAATGGTTCACAAGAAAGCACAGGCTTTCAAGGGTTGGAGTTTGAAGTCTCCAATTACAGACCTACAAAAGCCTACCTACTTGCCGTCACCTGGTGCAGAGTTAGACACACACAGTTCACCCCACAGAATGGGATCACTCACACTCGGTAAGCCTCAGTGCTGAGTTTCCCCATGCAGAGAGTAAACTGACACTCACAGAAACTCCCTACTGTGAAGAAAATCCATACAAACCTTCTCCACCAAGAGCCTGGACACTTGTGAGACCAGCAGGTGACCAGCCAGAAGCCACAGTATACGTTCCCTTCCCCATTCGATCCAGTAGCTCCACTCAAAGTCCATTGGGTCCTAGGACACCAAGGGAACTGGTCAGTATATGTATCTGGTCATAAAAGCATGTTCTTATAAGGCAAGGAAATGTCTCCATAACACACAGGGTCTGTTACCCAACAGCACAGAACTCTACATTTGGGGAATATCTTCTTTCAGCAATATTGCATGATCACTTATAGGTGAGCTCTGACAGCGCCATTTTGACTTGCAGTGATGCGAAATTCAGATAGAGAGCTTTAGATGGTGTCGTGACTCCTAAACCCCATACCAGCACTGAATCTGACCAAGCAGCTATAGCTGACTTTCCCCACAAATGCCATGGGAGCTTGCTGCCTGGAGGAGCTTCACATGAGCCAGCACTGTGCCCACATGGCCAGAAAAGCCAATGGCATCTTGGCCTGTATTAAAAACAGTGTGACCAGCAGGTCCAGGGAGGTGATTATCCCCCTGTACTCGGCACTGGTGAGGCCGCACCTCGAGTACTGTGTTCAGTTCTGGGCCCCTCACTATAAGAAAGATGTTGAGATTCTGGAGCGTGTTCAGAGAAGAGCCACAAGGATGGTGAGGGGTCTGGAGCCCTCAAGCCTCAACAAGCTTTATGAGGAACGGCTAAGGGAACTGGCATTGTTTAGCCTGAAGAAGAGAAGGCTGAGGGGAGACCTCATCACCACCTACAACTGCCTAAAGGGAGGCTGTAGAGAGGTGGGTGCTGGTCTCTTCTCCCAGGTGATGGGGGATAGAACAAGGGAAAATGGCACCAAGCTGTGCCAAGGGAGGTTCAGGCTAGAGATAAGGAGGAAGTTCTTTACTGAGAGGGTCGTCAGAAGCTGGAACAGGCTGCCCAGGGAGGTGGTGGAGTCACCATCCCTGGATGTGCTTAAAAAGCGAGTAGATGAGGTACTTAAGGATGTGGTTTAGTGGGTAGACAGGAACGGTTGACATGATGATCTCAGAGGTCTTCTCCAACCGAGCGATTCTGTGATTCTAAACACAAAGTAGGTATGGAAGCACCCCCTCACACATCCCCCCTCCTCCCTGGGGCAGGGGGAACAGGCTAGTGATTACAGAGATGAAGCCTGGAACAAAGGTCCCACTTCTCTGGCCTTCCCAGTCCAACACATCCTTGCTTTGGTTCCCTGTCAAGAAGCTTCTCAGGAAACAACACATTAGCCTGCTATAACTGTTAATGACAGTCTTTTCAAATCCAACAAATTTCACCACTCTGTTTGCCCTGATCCTTTTAATTATTTTTCCTTTCTAAAGGAAAAAAAAACCTAAGCAAAAACATCTTTGGACTATACTTAACTCATGCAAAGTTCAGCCAGGAATTTTTCTTTTTCCAGCTTCTACTGGTCTTTTAAGAAATGCAACAGAGAAGCAAAGAACTACCTTCCCTGCACATGCCCCTCAGTTCTTCTGAGGAATTCAGACAGGAACTCTGCTCTGCTTTGGAAAACCAAGAGCTTGGGTGAAAAGGCACCTGGCTGGAAAAGACAGTGCACTTCCTGTTTCAACAAAGCCTAAATAGGATCAGTTGAAGTCAGGTCAGCTGGAGACATGAAGCTTTTATCTAAATTAGGTAAGGATCAGCTGATAACCCCATGTCCCATACAGAGGCCCACTAAAAGTTCATCTCCACAACTGCTTTATGACTTTCTTGAAAGCACATGTCAAGGGGTCCCTTACCAGCAGTCATGGTGGGCCTCAACACCAAAATACTTTCACAGACATGCATTCCTGGTCTTGTGTAAATCATCCTCGATATTAGCGGCATGCATTAGTCGCGCTTCTTCAAAAGTACGTGAGGTCAAAAGCAAGCAAGGTGGGGAGGAGTCGGTTGGTTTTTTCTGGTTTGGGGTAGAGGGGTGCTAGTTTTCTTATTAGTTTTAAGACCAACCATGTTTCTTTAAGCTCTTATACCTAAAAAAAAATATCTGTCCTCCCTTACACTGCACTACAGGCAAGAGGAAAACGCATGTTCACTGATGTTAAGCATTATCCAAATCATCCAGTGACAAGGAAAAGGAGGGGAAAAAAGCTACAGGAAATGTCAAGGGTGATCATAGCTTTTAAGGCCAAACAGTAAAACAGAAGGTTATTAAGTGATGTAACAAAGAAGAAACACTTAGGTCATGGATCAAGAAAAGAAACAAAACTTTGGTTATGATTCTTAGATCCAGGCACACCTAAGAAGTCCCTCTTCTGCATTAGGAGGAGACTAAAATAGCTATGAATATCTAAATCTGCAAAGTTACTACAAACCTCTGAAGCTAAATCTGAAGCTCAGGTAAGCAAAGGGTATGGAGACATGACGTTCATGTTACTGCCACAAAATAAAAGATGCTGGTACTGGTCCTACCTTTTTGAGGCCCCGAAAGAGAGTCCCTGGTTCCAGCCCAAACCTTCTGTCCATCACAGCTTCATACTCTGCAAAGAGCAAACCTTCGCTAAGGACACAGCAGCCAGAGCAAAGCAAGACAGGGATGTGGTCTCTGCTGCTCAAGAGCAACACATTCCCACACTGTCTCCACTGATGGAGACACTTGAAGCCAGGGAAGGGCACATCACCATGTCACCGCCCACCATGTGAGCTGCCCAACCAGACCACAGCTGTGCCCACAGCAAAGTCAAAGCCACTGATTAGCCCAGAAGCTATGCTGTGATTGCCCCTTGCAACAGGGGTAGGAGCAGACAGCAACCAACTTTTTACCACACAGGACCTGCACTAATCCTCATTTCTCCTCTTCTTTCAGGACTACCTGGTTTCTCCCAGCAGAGCAGAAGGGACACACAAGAGCTGGAAGTGACCAGTACAGCCAGAGCAGGGCAAAGTACTCAGACGCCACCTGCGCAGTCCATTCCCATGCAGCCTTGTGCTGTCTCTGCAGAAAATGTGGGTGCACAGCCCCATACTCACTGACCCAGCGCTTTCCTCACTGCCCTGCAGGTGCCTTTCTGGCACTCCTTCCCTTAAGCTCCTTAGAGAGCCAGCTAGGGTCATTAATGTAGAACACCTTGCTGATTAAAACCTAACAAGATGCAATACACAATTCCCTAATGAGCCTCTCTAACTAGCTATACTTTTATTAGTAATACCACCTTCATTTCCCCTAAAATACCAATGTGCCAGAACACAGCTTTTAATCCACAGAGAGTATTTAAATTGTTTAAAACCCCACCCCTCGTCTGCACAACAAAACACCATTGAACCAAAACCAAGCCACCAAAGCAGCTACCAAGAGGGTACACAAGGCGCAGGTGGGCATTTGGAAACAAACTGACCCCAAAGCTGCGTAGACAACCCAGCCATTGCTCCAAGCTCACAACTCAGCACAGGAGCCCCAGAGCTTCAGGGGTAGCACTCCCCAGGTTCAAGACCCTGTAAGCACCTTTGGAAGGTGCAGCTGCTTCTGAACCACCCACCCTCAAGGGAGCTGCAGGTGAGAGGTTCAAGACTAGCCAGGAAAAACTCCAATTCAGACTCAACTTTCCTGAACTTCCCCCATCGGAGTAGCTAAGCTTCAGAGGTCTCCCTCATTAGTTCACTGACACCAAGTACCAGGACACCATTGCCATGGATCTTCCCAGCACCAGAGGCAGAAAAGCCTCGGGAAAAAGCTCTCCGTCCAGCTGGCACAAGGCTAACTGCTTCCTTACACAGGGCTGGTTTGCAGCTAGGAAGAGCATGGGCGCTCCTTGCAGAGGAACAAAGCAGAAACAAACCCAGAGAGGACAACT
>NW_010167308.1:0-33064 GCF_000695765.1 Mesitornis unicolor
CCTCTTCATAAAAGGAGATAAGATTAGTCAATACCCCCCTGCTCAATCAGGGCCACCTAGAGCTTATTGCCCAGGACCATGTCCAGATGCATTTTGAGTATCTCCAAGGATGGAGACTCCACAGCCTCTCTGGACAACCTGTGCCAGTCAGTGATCAGTCACCCTCACAGTAGAGAAGTTTCTCCTGATGTTCAGAGGGACCCTCTCTGTTTCCGTTTGTGCCCATTGCCTCTTCTGCTCTCACTGGGTGCCAGTATCTTCCTTTCTAGTATGCGCATCCATGATAAGATCATCCCTGACCATTTTCTTCTCCAGGCTAAACAGGCCTGTCTCTCCCAGCCTCTTCTAATACAAGAGATGCTCAAGTTCCTTAATGCTCACCTCATTCTGCCTGTGTGCTTTAGCTGAGTCATGGCCCTGTCACACCTGGGGCAGCCTGGCAGCTCTCCCAGGCACCCATGCTGTTCACACACAGACTGCAGTGTGTGGGTGCAGGAATGGCAAACATAGCAGAGGTGTTCAAGGCATGGCTGTCACCTCACAGGGGGGTCGTCAGCAACTGATTTTGGGCTTATTCTCCTGCCGAAAGGCTGCCATAGTCCCTCATGTGTGGTATGTCAGCTGTGAATTTGGCCAGGCCTTCTAAACAGAAAGGGTCCAGCCGATGGACGTGCTTGCAACAAACTTGTGTTCACTGAGAGGGGCTGAGTGGGTGAAGCTGTCATCAACTCATCATTGCTGTGAACCCTCTTTCACCTCAGAAGACATCAGGACAAACTTCAATTTTCTGCTCTCCTTAAATAATGTATTTCATCACATCTCTTTATGCACTTTCTTCTAAAGGTTATGCTGTGCCCACAGATACAGGTTCTACAATATATAAGTAACTCTCTCTCTCTTCAGCCTGATTGTTTAACATTTGGGCCGATTGTATCCTGGCCAAGAGTAGCCTCATTGATACTGAATAAGCAAGGGGAAGAACTTCCATTCACCTTGGGAGCATGTTTCTTTCTGCTGTGCTCTGGCTATGCTACCTGCATAGGAGTTGTAACAGTCGTGAGCTCTTTCTTCCCTGTGCTTGTTGGGAGCTTCCTTTGAGTAGCTTCATGATACAAACTGTGACCCTCATGAGGTTCAACAAGACCAAGTGCAGGGTCCTGCACCTGGGTCAGAACAATCCTCACTACCGATACAGGCTAGGAGTTTATGTGCTGGAAAGCAGCCTTGAGGAAAAGATCTTGGAGGTATTAGTAGATAAAAAGCTGGATGTGAGCCACCAATGTACACCTGCAGCCCAGAAGGCCAGCTGCATCCTGGGCTGCATCAAAAGTAGTGTGGCCAGCAGGACAAGGAGGTGATTCTGCCCCTCTACTCTGCTCTGGTAAGACCTCACCTGGAGTACTGCATCTAGCTTTGGAGTCCCCAAAAGAAAAAGGACATCAAACTGCTGGAGCGGGTCCAGAGGAGGGCCACAAAGATGATCAAAGGGCGGGAGCACCTCTCCTACAAAGATAGGCTGAGAGAGTTGGGGTTCTTCAGCCTGAGGAAGAGAAGGCTCCGGGGGGAATGTTATAGCAACCTTCCAATACCTGAAAGGTGCCTATAAGAAATCTGGGGAAGAACTGTTCACTAGGGCATGTAGCAATAGGACGAGGGGTAATGGTTTTAAACTAGAAAAGGGTAGATTTAGGTTGGATATTAGGAAAAGGTTCTTCAATATGAGGGTGGTAGATCACTGGAACAGAGGTCCCATCCCTGGAGATATTCAAGGTCAGGCTTGATGGGGCTCTGAGCAACCTGATCTAGTAACACTGTCCCTGCTTACTGCAGGGGAGGTTGGACTGGATGATCTATAAAGGTCCCTTCCAACCCAATACATTCTATGTTTCTATTATTCTAAGTGTTTTCAGGTGTCTGGAGGATGTCTATAAAGCAATAACTAGCGAGCAGTTCTTTCTATGCTCTCCTCATGTAAGATACATCTCTTTATGGTGTGTGTTCAGAGAGACCTGGAGGAGGTCAGCTTTTGACCATGGTGGAGATGGTAATGTATTTCTCTGTGTGGTTTAGGGCATCTGTTGCATTGCTGCAAAAAGAGCCTGAGCTGTGTGGAGGCAGATGGAGCTGGTCTGTCCTGATGCTATTTTGGTGGCTGCTAAGCTGGGGCAGGCTAAAGGGGCTGCAGGTCTGTGCTGGGCACCACTTCTGGGGATGTTGCAGCCTTTAAACTTGTTTATAAACAAGTTGGAGCTTATAAACTTGTTTATAAAGCCTTTACACTTCTGTTCTACCTAATTGCCTCATCTCTACATAAGAAGATAAATATTGTTGTAAATACCCTAATAAAGCATGTTTTTTATGGGAGTCTAAAAGCCTTCCAGGCTTTTTTTTTCAGTGCTCCATATGAGTGAAGATCAAGACATGTCTGCCTTTGTGCTTTAGCTGAGTCATGGTCCCATCACACTCCGAGTAGCCTGGAAGCCCTCCTGGGGCACCCATCCCTGCACATCCCTGAACTGCAACATGCGAGTGCAGACACGATAAACATGGCAGTGGTGTTCAAAGTGTGGCTGTCACAGCCACTAATCACCAGTAACTGATTTGTAGGTGACTTTCCTGTAGATGAGGATGGCAGTCAGTGAAGCCAAATTATTGCCCTTCTGTGTTATGCTCTGACACTCCCAGTCTTCAGTGTGTTTTTAAATAGTTGTATACTTTATCCCTTTCTTTAAAAAACAAAAGTAAACAAACCCCAATAACTTATAGCAGGAAATGTCTGCTCTAACTGAGGCAGAACAGCTTCCATCCATCTTACTTGCACTGTGTTATGTTTATGAACTTGGCAGTATCAGTATGAAGCAGTACATCAGCAGCAATGAAAGTTGGATGTATGAGACAGATGTATCTAAAATGCTCTGACTGATTCTTGCCTCCTTGAGTGAAATGGTCTGAACACAAATTTAGCAGCATATCATGGATTTTCAGTACTTACCTGCAGCAGCTGCCTTTGGGGTGGTTGCAAGACACCAGTTTTACCAACACTGAAGTGAAACTTTTCACCTAAACTCAAAGACTAGGATTAGAAATTCATCATACCTGAATCACCAGAGCTCCACTGAATCCCAAGTTATGTAATTTTTTTTGCAGAAGCATGTACTTTAATTGAGTACAGAAGAGCCTTAAATTAAATCCTATTAAGGCTTTCTTCAATTCAACAATGGTACAGTCTCATTGCTGCATATTCCTTGTTATTAGGATCCCTCCTCTTTTCCTTTCCTCCTTTAAATCTTGGAGCTCTTGTGTATCTGAGAGCTGGGGAGAGGATATGAGGATAACTCTAAGAAGTTGCTAGAAGCTCCCCTGGCTCCAATTTCCACCTCTGACCAAGGCCAAGCCAATCAGTGTCTCTGTGAATGATGTATTTAAGAGGGGCACAGTGCATGGCCCCTTCTCTCTTGCCCTGGCCCTCACCAGCATGGCCCCAGCACAGGTGGTATGGACCCAGCCTGGCTGGGCTAGTTTGGCTCCAGTTAAGCTCAAGCTCCATGGCAGCTCCAGCCCAAGGCCTGGGAACACTTCAAGAACCAGCAGAAGAAACCTGCAGTGGAGAGAGGAGGTGGATGTGGGAAAAGCAATTGTGCAAACACCAAGGTCAGTGGAGAGAGGAGGGGAATGTGGGAAAAGCAATTGTGCAAACACCAAGGTCAGTGAAGAAAGGAGGGGAAAGAGATGTGCCAGAGGAGAGGTTCCACTGCAACCTATGGTGAGAAGGCAGGTTGACTCACTTGCAGCCCATGGAGATTCAACAGTAGAGCAGAGATCCACATAAGAAGATGGCTGCCCCCACAGAGGCCATGACTCTGTGGGTAGTGTGCTCTGGAGCAGTCTGTGGGAAGGACTGCGCCATGTTGAAGGGAAGCCCACACCAGAGCAGTTTGTGAGGAAACTGCAGCCATGGGCAGACTCACAGAGAAGCT
The DNA here is from genome assembly GCF_000695765.1 of Mesitornis unicolor. Taxonomy (NCBI): domain Eukaryota; kingdom Metazoa; phylum Chordata; class Aves; order Mesitornithiformes; family Mesitornithidae; genus Mesitornis; species Mesitornis unicolor. Next base: position 3,978 of record NW_010167308.1, read on the forward strand.
CATGGAGGAATTGTCTCCTGTGGGATGGGTGCCGTGTAGAAGCAGAGAGTCCTCCCTACTCCTGAAGAAGAAGGAGCAGCAGAGACTGCATGGGATGAACTGACTGCAACCCCCATTCCCATCCCCACTGTGCCCCTGGGCAAAAGGTGGGGGGAGGTGAAGAAACTGAGAACAAAGTTGAGCACAAGAAGAAGGGAGGTGAGGGGGAAGGTGTTGAGTTTTAGATCTGGTTGTATCTCTCGCTATTCTATTCTGATGCTATTGGTAACAAAATAAATGGTTTGATTTTCTCCTCAAGTTGAGTCTGTCTTTTGCCTATGACCATAAGTGGTGAGTGAACTCTCCCTGTCCTTTGTCTGAGCCCATGAGCTCTTTTTTATATTTATTTCTCCTCATCCCACTAAGGTGGGTAGGGAGAAGTGAGCGAGCTCAGTTGCCCGCTGGGCTTAAACTGCAATATCGTCAATTGCAGTTAATTTTAGAAAAGATCTGAGAAAGTGTCTTGAATCCAGATAAATACCTTGACAGCTCTGATTGGCTGAGCTAAGCAGTAAGAAGGGAATGTCAGTGGCTGGTCATGAAGGACAGTGTAGGAAATCTGTGGTCTGTGAGAAAATGTGCTGATGTGGCAGCGATCCAACTCTCTGTGCTCTGAAGTGTTGATAGTGATTGCCAGATACATAAAAGCTTGACCTTATGCAGTTATTTCTGAATATGAACAATCAAATATGCTTGGGTGGCATCCAACAAATTACCTGTGAGGAAATTTTACATCTAGTAACTGGAAGTAATTGATTTTTAATCATCTTAGATGATGGCTCATTGCTGTCATTGCTGTTACAAGAGAATCAACAGTCTTTAAAGGCTTTATTAAAATAGATGCACTTGTGCCAAGAAGAGATTATACTTAGATATGATAAGTTAACCTTTTTACAAGAGCAGGTAGTGATAGGACAAGGGGTAATGGTTTCAAACTGAGAGAAGATAGATTTAGATTAGATATTAGGAAGAAATTTACTCTGAGAGTAGTGAGACACTGGCACAGGTTGCCCAGGGAAGTTGTGGATGCCCCCTCCCTGGAAGTGTTCAAGGCCAGGTTGGATAGGGCTTTGGGCAACCTGGTCTAGTGGGAGGTGTCCCTGCCCATGGCAGGAGGGTTGGTCTGGATGATCTTTAAGGTACCTTCCAACCCAAACCATTCTGTGATTCTATGAATCTTGTTTATGAAAACAGTATTACACTCTTAACTTAAATTTTTGTTTTCTTGTTTATTTACAGACTTTTAAAATTTTTTTTCTAGAGTCTTAAACATAGTGGTGTTTATGGGTAAAGAGGAAGGGTCCTGGGACTCTCTGCAGATAAGCTTCCAACTGCAATTTTAAAACCTGGTTTGGCAAGAGAAGATGATCATATGCTGGAGACAATTCAGGATAGCTATTATGACTATTTTATTTTCTTTTATTTAATAAATCAATTTAATAACAAAGCTAGACTGTGCTAACAATCCCATTATACAGAATCCACCTTTTAAATAGCTTTAGCATGAAAAACCAACTTTACCATGTTTTAAATGAAGAGAGAAAAATTGAGGTTTTCTTTCTAAGGAAGATATTTTACTTGGTCACTTTGAGTGGCTTTATGCTTCTTTTCTAGATTAGAAGTATAAGAAAGCTTGAAACACTCTGATGTTCTGAAGGAATGAAGATCACAGGCCCTACCTTTCCCTAGACCATTGGAAGGAGATTCTGCCATTCTTCCTTCATTTTGGCATAATTTATTATTGAACTTACCACTGAAAATTAAATTGCAATGTTCACATTTTGTCTATATTATCATCTAAGTTTTCTGTACCTGAAAATCATAAATAATGAATTCTTCCTTTGCCTGATAATCTATAAAGACTGATAACAATGCTTTAAGAGAATGAATTTGCTGATGATCTTCAGTAAATTAGGAAGAAATTGGGAAGAAAGTGGAAGAGTAACTGGTGGAAAAAGTACTTTCATGGTTCAGACTGGCAAGAAGCTAAACACCACGCAGTTCTCTCGTTCACCCACCCCTCACCTGCCCCGTGGGATGGGAGAGAAAATTGGAGAGTAAAAGTAAAGAACTCGTCAGTTGAGCTAAAGACTATTTAATAATTACAATAAACTAAACTAAAATAAGAATAATACCAATGAATTGTAATAAGAATAGGAACAATGTCAGTAAAGCAATCAGAGTTATACTCAACTCACAAACAGCAGCCACTGGCCATACACCAATGAAAACAGGACAAGGGAGGGGTAAGCCCAGGAACTGAGACGGCCGCCATCACGAAGTAGAAAGGAAGGGAATAGAAGGGATCAAAGGAAGGCTAAGGAATGGCTTCTGTGTAAGAGGTACAGGGGATAACAAAGAGATTGGACATGCAAAATGAGAGATGTAGAGAGAAAGGAGAGACTTAGAGAAAGTAAGGTGATCATGCTCTTAAATGTAAACATGTTTTTTATCTGAGACCCACCAAAAGCAACAAAAAGGGCTTTAAAAATAAATAACAGAAAGCACCATTACTCTTAAAGCTCATCATATTTTATTATGGAACTTTTGCCAACATTGGTTTCTTATTGACATCAATGGAGGTTTCAAAAGAAATGGAAAGCAGCTGTCTGTTTTAAATACACATTGAATTCATCAGGAGAAGTGGTACAGTCTTTCCCTGGAATACATTTGGTACTAGTCCAACATATCTTTTCATCACAATTTTTTATAATCATTTACTGACTTTGATTATATTTGCTGTACTGTAACATGTATCAGATAAGGGTGCACTGTAATATATAACTGATTTGACCAAATCCATCAAACTCACTTTCATCTTAAATACGATATTATTTATTTTGCTTTTTTGTCAGCCACTGTCAGGATTTTTCTCTTTTAATATTTTAGAGGACAACTCTATTTTGAGGAAATAAATAATCATTGATTTAATTACTTATATCTCTTTATATTGATTTTTGTGGCAGTGTATTAGGTTGAATGATATTTACACAGTGATTTCTCATTGCATGTTTACATTGATATATTTGTTTACCTTCCAATATTCACCCCTGTTTTTAGAATAAAGAATGCCTTTTTGTTGAATCCTTCCAAAGTGACACTGCGAAAAGGTGTGCTTTACCTGAAATCACCTTATGTTTACAAGAAATTGCTGCTGTTGTTTGCTGTTTGCCCACGTATGAGCAGAAGTGTCTCATGCAGAGAAGTACAAAGAATATGAACTAGTACATGAAGAAGAAAGACTGCATAACTTAATAGATAGTGAATAAAATGCAATTATGTTTAGGTGAGGCTAGATATGTTATAGGTTTTGGTCATTTAAAACCCCTTTCTTCTAATATTTCCAAGTAGTGAAAAGAAGAAATTTGTCTAAAGAAGGTATGTGATCACTGCAAGTGTCCTGAACCCAGCTATCAGGGTAGTGCTCTATACTCAGTCAGGAACAAGGAAAAATAAATATCATATATAGCTTGATTCTTGAAAGAGTACTCAGGAATGTCTGAAAGGTGGAAAACAGCCATTCCCTCTTAAATACAGCATCCATAAATACCATATGCAAACCCCCCCCCCAAATCTGCTGTTGCTGGAACTGGAAATTATGCCTGTAGCTATTGTATTTTATTATAGGATGGATGTAATTGTAGTTTCTTTCTATCTTCCTGGACCTGCAGAGGGTGCAAAATTTCCATGTAACAAGGTTCAGAAGAAGCTAAATTACTCTTTCATTCTCCTTGTATGTTTTTCTGCTCCGGTACCTTGTAGGAACACTTAACCAGCAGCAAGATCCTTGCTAAAAACTTAATGGTGGGAAAAATGGAGATAAAAGCATTTATTGTTGCAAGCAGGGCTGTTGCCATTTCATTTGCAGGAGTCTTTTATTCTTCAATGTCTAAGCTTAGTGCCCAAGCTATTCTCTCTAGCCTAGTGCTATTCGGTCCCTTGTCATCTTATCTCTTTCTCTAATAATATAATTTCCTCTGCATCATCTCTATTTTTCATCTTTCTCTCCAGCTTTTTATTTTAACCTCTGTATTTCTTACAGCTAACTGCTTCTCTTTGAATGCTTGCTTCCCGTTCACAGCTATTTCATTCACACCAGGGACACAGTGGAGGTAAATGGCTAACTGCATGGATTTGGCTACACATTCTATTTTCACATGATCTCAACAGAACATACAATAGCAGAAAAAAATATCTGAGACATCATTATTATTTCACTTTATTGGTCTTCACTGATTTATCAGAGGTCTTCAGTGTGAGAAAGTGTGAAACCAATGATTAGGGGAAAGACTTCTTATAAAGTATTGGAGTTTCTGGCATAAAGCTTATTAATCTGCTATCAAGAAACCCCAATCTTTTCTGCAAACCAAAACACATGCTGTAACAAAAACTTCTTTTACAATGAACTGCTTTTATGTCATCTTTGGTTTGATGGGAAAAAATCAACATGGATGTCAAGAGATAAAAATGGGTATTCTTATGCTAAGGCTCAGTGCAGTTCCTCATTTTCAGCGTGGCTGCAGAAGATGGTGATACCAGAGACAATAGAAAGGGTTTTTTGAGGCTGGTCCTGATCCCACTGAAAAACAGTAGAAGCTGAGCCATTTCATCTAGAGGATGGAGCTGCACAAACTCATTTTAATAGCAAAATGTTGGGAGAAGAAAATAGACTTTTCTGTGTCTTTTATACAATATATTCAGTTAACAGGTTTTTGATGTCTCTGTTAGGCTTGTATCTTGTGAGCAGTTAAGAGGTGTTTTAGACCTTTACATGTACTTGGTGGTATATTTCAGCTCCTGTTTTAAGGACTGAGAAATAATTTGTTACATGCAAAGCATCATTTACCTGCCTGAGACCTAACAAAATTGTTTCTTATAAATATATGAGTTGGTGTAAGAATAGCAAACTAGCAGAAATTTCATATTGCCTCTAATACTTATCCAGCACAAGTTATTTTGGTCAGAAGTTTCAAAAGTTGCTTAGCATAGCATATGACAAACTTACTGTCTTTGTCTCAAAGAACAAGAAGATTTAGTTTTGCTAGAAAGAACACAGCCTCAGAAATATAATTTGGTAGAGGAGTGCTACTCTTCACAAATGAAACATTAAGGACTTGAGGCCTATTATGTATCCATCTGCAGCTTTCTTATAAACCAGTGATATTTATATTTGAGTAATTTAGAGGAAGATCTATGAATAGATGCCTACTTTTTGTGCTGTACGGTAGCCTTCTCCTAGGATCAGAAAGCTGCAGGCTCCCAGTTGTAATAATGTGCAATTACCTTGCAATGCAAGGAAATGTCACAGAGGAAACACTAATGATGTAGCTTATTGCAATCCCTGGCACATAAGGTAATAGAATTCTAAGGATCAGGGAATTATTTTTCAGGGTTCCTTCCTCATTTATCATAGATATAGGGGAGTACATTTTAGAGCTGATATACAGGCTAGGACAAAGCTATAAATGGCGAAATATGAAACAGTGCCTTTAGAATTATTTACATGCTAGACTGAGATTGTAGGAGACTCACTGCCTTGAGCAGCAAAGTGTTTCTTTTAGTTTGTGCCCCAAATGCAGGTGGCAGGGGTGGCTGGTCCAAAAGGATCTGTGCAGCACAGAAGCCTGGCTTAGACCCACTCACAGCAGTGGTGAGGCACACAGGCACGGTGGGATGCTGTTACCTAAGCTGGATACAGCTCCTAGACATTATTTTAAGACAACCTGGCCTGAGTGGAAAAGTTTAATGTGTGATTATTTCAACAGTGTGTTAATTAATACTTTATTAAGCTCAGAGTAGTGAGAAGGAAGCCATAGAGATTATCTTCCCCTTGGGAAATGTTTCTCTGTATGTAGGACAACTTATTGTTTCCCAACATTATCATAATATCCTTTATTATCAGCTGACAATTTTAGAAATCTGACTGCAGCGTTAATTTTATTTTCCATGTTTCCTAAGGCATGCAAATTGATGGAGGGCCTTGCCAGGAGAAAAAAACCCAGATACATTAGTTTTAGTCCTTTTTGCTGATGTCTTTGATTCTTTCATTTCTATATTGAAACCTTATCATTTTTATAAAGAGACTGATAGTGCTTCATATAAATTTGGCAACTTGACATCCATCAAAAGTGGACTTAGTAACAGGGATAAATAAGATTTTAAAAATAAAGATAGATGTATGAGGGATTGCTGAAGAAAGGCAGAGGATAATAAAGGTTTTAATTTGCAAGCCATTCCAAGCCTCCTGCCTCCAAGGGACTTAATTATCTAAGAAACAAAGCTCTTATTACAAGAAATGCAGCAGCATCATTTCTGGTACTTCACATGGTGTTCCTGCAATGAATTTACAATTTGAAAAAAATAGCCATTGTTTTATGTTTATTTGTGTTTATGGAGGAGAATAGATGGGGAAGGGCCCTGCAAAGACAACCTTAGGGTAAGACAGGTGCTCCTGCCACTGAAACCACAGTGTTATTAGTGGCAGCTGGAAGCACAGATGTGTAGCAGTGTGGGCTGCTAAACTCATTTTTTAAAAACCCAGTGACTAAAATGGGAGTATGGTGGGGCTCCTTAGGTACAAGATTTTTAAGAGATTTCTTGCCTGCATAGTTTATAATGATGCAGAGAAGCCTCTAAGCTGTGAAGTTCATTTCCAGAACTGGACTTGGACACAAACTCTTCTGGGCTCATGGAGGGCAGTACCTCTGGGACTCAGTTTGGTAGCTGTAAAGGTTTTTAAAAACTGTATTTCTCTGATACCTGGTACCTGGTTAAGAACCATTTAGCTTTTGTGTTCCCCCCCTCTATAAGCTACTCAGCACTGCATATGGGCTCTTTTGTATATGTAGATAATGTCAATTCTTACAAGGCAGTAGAATCGGGTGAAAAGCAATTTCCTTCCCATGTGCAACTGCTGCCTGCAAACTGCTGGCACTATAAAGAGAAGACAGTTTCACACTGGCTTCACATCTAGGAATAGCTGGTTTAGACTGAAAGACTGTCTTTATCTGTGGCAAGAAGAAATTTTGCAGTATGCCATGACCACTGGATAAACTGAAAGGATTGAATGGCTGAGAGAATGTATTTTAAAAATTACATCTCTCTGAATAAAAAATGAAAAGATCTAATATTTCATAATTAGGTTAAACCAGGGAAGATTCCAACCAGGTTCCTGCGTTCTGCAAAATCAAAATATAGTTTTCAAAAAGACTTTTCTTTTAAATGCCATTGGATTCTCACTTAATTTCTAGTAGCAAACAGGACACTGTTAGTGTCTTAAACAGCACGAAGCAAATAGTGCCCTCTTTTTTCTAGACAAGTGTCTTCCATATGATCATTGACTTTGGCCACCTTTATTTTCCTGTAGCAATTTAATACCTATTAGGGCAAGGGACGTTATATCAATTATTTAACCTTTTACCAAAGACATTGTGATGTGTTTTGAAGATTTCTTGGTGCACACGCAGTTTCTACATTAGAGAGCAGAAAAAGGGATCATCCTTTCCAGGCTGTAACCACTCCTTCACAGCAGTCTTTGTCTTGCAAGGCAGAAAGGCCCATGGAGAGCTTATTGAAAGAAGTTGGTCTGCTTCTCCCCATCCATAGCCCAGAGTTTTGATATAGCCGAAAGATAACTGAAGAGAGGGAGTACAGAGGAGCATTTAGGGATCTGCAGTTCCATACCGTGGATCCAGAGCTTCCTTACTTCTGCCTGTCTGTCCCTAAACAGTCTTTTTTTACCACTTCGCTATTTCCTCAAGGTTTCATGGAGGAAAAGGAGATCAGCTGATTTATCTCAGAGATGAAGGAGTCCAACTCAAAGCGGGATTGCTTCTTCTCTTTGGTGTAGATGCTGTGATTAGTTTCTGGTTTTCAAATGGTACTAATAAGTCACCATGTTTCCAGGATCTTCAGTTTCATTATTTTTTAATACTAAAGAAACAGAAGTCTGCTATGTCTTTAATTTTTTCTTTTCTTTGGGTTTTTTTTGTTCGTTTGTTTTGTAAGCATCATTTATTGTTTGTGAAAGAAAATATATTGAAAAGTTGAAATCCCTTCATCAACTTCAGATTAGATACATCAAGTCATCCTTAGTGTGAATTTCCAGTTCATTCTGGGATAAGATTCCTATAATGACCTGACTAAGCAGAGGTAAATATATTCCCCAGCCTGTTTTTCTGGGGGGAACTCATCACACATGTCATAAAAATAAGGCATTTTTTGAGAACCTTTTATGCTGGTTTTTTTGGTAATCATTGAGTCATTATCTTTTTGCAGTTTGCAAATACAGATGAGAGCTTTAGTCAAATTCTCATTCGAGAAGGCACTATCTTAAATCAAAATATATTGGTTCTTTCTGCAGAAAAGAACTTAGCGTGGAGAAGGACAAAATTCCTGATTTATCTCTAAAGACAGACAGGGAAAGAAAGGAAGAGTTTGTCTCATCTAAATGCAGAATGCTTGTCTGGCTATGTTTTTAAGTGAACTAATAACTCCTTATAAAGAGAAGTTCAAATCCTTGTAAGGTGTGTCTTACACACAACAAGGCTATGAATTTTAATAATATCAGGATAGACAAGTCTTCACCAAATAAAAAAAGGACTTAAGCCATGTTTCTCATCAAAGACACAATAATATTTTTCCAAACTTTCATTATTGTTTAGCTTTAGAATCCAGATGTTCTCTGAAATACTTCTTGAAATATAGATTCACAGGTATCTGAAGCTGAAATACAACAGTTCCTAACCACCTGCATTGCATTTGTTACAAGGCTTATCTGAGGCTGAGTTTTAGTTCTCCCTGGACCTGATTGAAACCCTATGAAAATCAGGGCAGATGTTTCTACTGTACTGAGTATGCTTTGGATCAGGTCCAGGAATGTCAGATACTTGTTGACTGTAGTATCAAAGATAGCCCAGACAAGCCCACTTCTGTGGTAATCCAGTCCTTTAAGTTTCTCTCTCCACCTGCACTTCTTAATGCACAAAAACATAGAGCTCGTGAGTTATATCATGGTGCCTGTATTGTTGCCCATAATATGCCAAACCCTTCTGGTGCAATTTAACATTTTCCTAGGAAAACTTTGGAGGTAATAGCGTCAAAAAATAAAGACTGGCTTATGCTTGGTACCTTTTCTCTAAATGTAAAAGTGCTTCAAAGAATTTTAATCTTCAGTATCTCAAGTCTGCTTGCTGGCCTTCTGCTGCATGGTCTATGCTCACTGATACATTTTAGCTTTAAATAAAAGCTGTGATGCGTTGGTTGAGGTATTTTCATTAAAGTTTGAGGAAGTATCAATGCCATTACACACATATTTAGTCACTCGTGTTTAGAAAGATGGGATCCAAGTGGGATCGAGTTGGAATAGATATGGGAAAGCATGGTTTGTATTACTAGAGGAGATTACAGGAGCCTGTCTTTTTGAAACAATTCAAAGAAAAATAAATAAAATTGAGGGACATGCTATTTATTTAAGGTTGATTTGAGAAAAGCTTTTGAATCAATTAATTTTTTTGGTCTATTTTAAAACAGCAAATTAAAAAAACCCAAGTAGCCCAAGTAGCGAGTAGGTGTCAGTTCAGTTGCAACAATCAGCTGAACTAAAACAAAACCATTAGCTTGGTGACAGACTTAGCAGAGGAAGTAAACTGAATTAGAGCAGAGAGAAAGAAAACCCCTTTGGAAGTAGATTTACTAATGAAAAAAATAACTTCAGAATGACTGGGCGGTAAAATACTAATGCAGATCAGATGGTAGTTTTCATTTCAGTCAAGGTGTCAATATAAACTCTCATGTCCTTTATAGATTTTATCCTAACTAAATAGCTCACATAAAAACAACACAGGTTTTAATTTTCAGTTATTTTTAAAAATACTAAAATAGCTATCTAGAATGAAGAATATTTTCTCTCTTTGCGAAGATAAACTCTTTGTAGTGCCTTCAAATAAGGACAAGAAATTTGGCATGTTTATTTTTAACCATCACATACAGAATATTTTTTTTTTCAGCAGCAGCAACTACTGGTACCAACTGAGAATTTTTCTGAAAACCAGTGGGAAAACTTTAGCTGTTGAAGGAAACTCTCATTACCCATGTCTTACTTTATGTCCTCTTTGAATAACAGAAGTTCATATGTTCAAAACTTGACAGCTTGTACAGGCATCAACTTTACTACATCTTAAAGATATATTTCTATTGTTAAAAAGGTAATCGTCTTTCTCTCTTTCACTCTAGGAATTCCAAAGGAAAAGATTATTGCATGAAAGAGGAGCTATTTTCTTGGCCACTTCATTCCATCTCAAGGGGGAAAAAGAAACCACATAAGGGATAAACAGAGTGTATCTACTGCAAATAATCAGAATATTTAGATCTGCTCAGTGTCTTGCTGATCTCCCTGAAACGCTGTAGACCCACATGGATGAGAGATCTCAGCTGTGTGTTTGAGATCTGACAGGACTTAGAAGAACTTCTCTCTATACTGAGCTGCTGCTTCTGTGCTACAGAAATGATGTCTTTTCGTGCCTTGGTAGCAGAAACAGTAACTTCATTAAACAGCCATTTTGCTATTAACATCTTACACCAATTTAAAAAAATCACTTCCAAGCTTCCTTACTATGAGCTGCTGAAATTCCAATGACTTTGAAAAATGCTGCTGGTTTACACTCCAGCAAACTGCAGGAAGATTGCACTGTTCTTCACATTTTATCAGAGTGTTACAAATGTGATTTTGCTGAATTCTTGTGAAGCTTGTGCATCTTTTCCATAAGTAATTTGTTTCCCTAAATGCTGGATGCAGTTTCATTAAATCTTTGTTATACTATCCCTTTTATTCACACTAGTTGAGTTTATGTGTGGAATTCATTTCTTGTAGGCTGCTGATTTACAAACAAAATGGATCACTAATTTGACATGTACAAGCAAATTGGAAACTGAGCTGACATATAATACTTGACTGCTTCCAAGCATTTTCTTGTACATGCTAGAAAACATCCATACAGTAAGGTGTGTTAATCAGAGAATGGTGTGTCATTTCGGAAATGGAGCCCCTTTTACTGTGATTTTGAAGTACTGACCATCTCACTACAATGGTGCGTGCTGTTCTGCTGTTGTTGCTTACCTGTAGTATACATTATTACATTTTCCATTTCACTGACTTTTATAACCTGGCTATCTGACTCATAGTCACAAGAATATATATACACACAAAGCAAGACTTTGGGTTTTTAATTTATGGAAACATTTGAAACTGCCTTTTTCGTCTCTTCCCTTCTTATCATTCTGGTGGTCTTACTGTTTTCAAATTCTTGCCATGCCGCTATAAATCTTAACTCTTCTCTCTTGGCTAATCCATATGTTCTTTGATCCAATCACAAATAGCATAGTTTTGTAATATTTATACAGTCTGCCTTACAATGGTCAACTTCAGAACAGTTTTCCTAATGCTAACATCTTTCCCTTGAAAATCATGCCAGGTTTCTCCAGCAGTCCTGTAAGAACTCATAATATGTGCCAGCATGTGATTATTATTTTTTTTAAGTCTGGTCCAGATCTTTTCAGGCTGCAGCCAGACCCACAGAGAGTAGAAAAATATCTGTGCTCTTTCCTTTCTGATGATGGAACCTTGACTGTGCTACCCATCACAGTTATTTGCAGAGGTGGCAACTGTCAGTGTGGTAGGTAGGTAAAAGATGTGAGGTGCAAAATAATTCTTAACTAGGTGGAGTCAGTAAGAATCCATGATGCTACAATTCTGGTTGTACCTTCCGTTCAAAGCAATTCCCTTTTACACAGGCAGAGTTCCTCCCTAACAAATTCAAAGTTCAATTCAAGAGTGTGTTGACTCTTCTAAAATAGGCTACTTTCAACACATTTTTTTCCCTGTTGATTTTTTCTTTTGCTTAATGCTTTTAATTACAGATTATTGTGAAGATTACACAGCAAAGTAACATAGAATGATCTGTTATCGACACTTTCTATTGAGTAACAGCAATCTGTGGAAGGTGTAGTCTGTAATGGTTAAGAGGGAACTGTACCAAGTGCTGAACGAAGCATTAGAAAGTTTCTCTTTCCTGTTGTCTTCATCATTTCATATGAGTGCCAGACTAAGATCTGATGACCTTTGTGTAGGGTATTGCTTGCAGGCGGTGGCCAGCCCCATAGCCGTGCATGGCTCGTTTCACTTGTATTATGTCCCACAGGATGTGTGGCTTTGGTGCAGGGAGAAGCTGCCATGGGTACAACTGAAGAAGGTCTTTCAGCCATAAGACCTTCCTATGTGGAGAATTTCTCAAGGGGACATCCAAACTATCCATGAAGAGCTTGTCAGTCAACTGGGTTAGATACTCACCTTTGGAATTAGGCTTTTGCCTGCACTTGCAGTCTGTTCCCATTAGCCATATTACTTTCTTACAACTGCAACTCTTCGCTATCCTCTTCCCCTTGCTGCCCGCCTCATCTCACTTTCCTTCTCCTGTCAGTTGCACTTGCCTCCTCTACAGTCCCATCCACTTTTCTCCTTTACCTTTGCTGCCCTGGACTCACTTGCAGCTTCTTTTAGCTTTATGATGAAACACAGTTAAAAGAATCTGTTGCATAGCATCAAACTGATGCTTTGATCATGGAGTCAGTCTTCAGTTCCTATCCACAGTGGAAATCTGGCTGTGTCATATGCTTTTCTGCTAATTTATTTAAAAGCAGCAGTGCCAGAACTGGATACCCTTGTTTTTTGCTTTTTTTTCTTGCTTATTTTTTTCTCTTTTGCTATTGTTTTCTCCTTTCTAATTATTATCTCTTAAAGGCAGGGTCTCTGGCATACATGAATTTGTAAAATAGCAGCAGGGAGATGGGCATGTTATGAGTTTGGCTGTGACAGAGTAGGTTCTCACTTGGAGAAGTCAAGTCATGAGGATATCAAGGCCTTTCTTGTTTTCCTGCTTAAAGCAGCCAGTGACTTCTCTTTTCTGGCACGTTCTTATTCTCTTTCTGTCCCTGCACTTCTGCAAACACCTGACATCACTTTCTAGATCAAATTTACTTGAAATGCCAAAAGTTTTCTAAAGATTACTTACTGGCCTGGGTCTGCCATGGGCATAATTTTCCTTTCATTTGGCTGCTGTGTCTCTCAAGATCCAAATTGCCTCAGCATAGGTGTCATTTGCAGTCCCTGTTGCTGTGAGTCACCAGAGCTGAAAAAGTGACTTAAAATGTACCATGGGTGTTTTTTCATGCAGCGCAAGTAAAAATGCATTCTTTTCTAACTGCAACATTCAAGTAAACTCCTACAGCAGGAGAAAATAGAGACATCTCTGCTGTAATAGAGAGTAGATTTTGTGGTTCAGAAATAAAAAAGAATACACTACTTGTTCCTTTGCAATTGTCTTAGGATAAGCCAAACAGTGGGAGGATTGATCATTCAAATTATTTAGGTCAGGGTCCTGTGGGCACAAATGAGCCTTAATGACTCTGACCAGTCTCACCTGGGGCCTTTCTTACCCCCCCCCCCCCCCCCCGCCATTGGTCAGACTGGTCAGACAGTAAGGTCTGCTGGTACCATCAGATTCCTGATAATTCAGTTAAGTAGGTTGTGGGTTTTGTGGTGTTTGTACTTGTCTTCTTTTTCCTCTCCAATAACAGTTTCTAAAATGGCTGTACATTTCCTATGCTATGTGCTGACTTACTGCGTTTAAAACAAAACAAAACCAAAAACAAAACAAAACCAACAACAACAAAACCCCAAATAACTTTACACAACACAAATGTTGTCCCAGGCATCAACTGAGTATTGTGGATGTCCTAGGTAGCGAGCTTTTGCAGCCATTGCTCCAGAAATCCTGTGATCAGTAAGTAGATAAGACTTTTCAGCTTATATTGGACAGTAAATAAGTCTTTTAATTGGTACAGAGCTCAGTGAAGATAGAAAAACAAGCAGCTATTTTTCTAGTTAATGCTGGTGTTTTTTCCCTATTCCAAAGGCCCACAGCTAAATGCACCTGTGTTCTGTTATGTACAGCCTGTTGCAATAGGCTTAAGAAAATGTAGGTTAGCTTTAAGAGAACAGTTAATATTAATACTTAGAGTTATCAGCAGCAAATGTAATACTCTGATTTTCTTGCGTCAAATCTGGTTTTTAAAAAGATAAGTAAGTTATAGTGTCACATCTGCAAATAGTTTTTTTCTATACTTTTCATGGTCAATAATTAGTGTGGCTATTTATTATGGCATTTACGTAATGATGGCATGATATCTTCTGGCTACAGCTGTTGTATTTTAATGCTTTTTCATTTTCTTGTCTGTAATTTTACCTATTGGACTTAAAAGTGTAGATGCTAAGGACTTGGTGAATTGAGAGATTATTTTTGGTTTTGTGTCTTCCATCCTGTTTTCCAGTACTCTGAAGAGGGCATTTCTTGCTCAGTTTCTATGTTAGATGATTCAAGGTATCAAAAGAGAGGATTAAGTCTGAGTTTGAAAAACTGTTCTGTGCTCCCTCTGCAGTTTTAACTATTTTGGTTACCTGGTAGTAATGGTAAAACCGAGATGGAAGGGAGAAAGTGGGGAAGATGTGTTGTTACATGTTATGTGTCCGAGTCTTGGAAATTAAGGTCTCTGTATCTTTTCTAGTATCTTAATCAGGCTGTAACAGCAATACCTGTTTATTAGCTCCTATCTAGCTACAGAGTTGCAGGTTTCTGTGTTATGCCTGAATCAAAGCGTACCAGTTTTGTGGTGGCTCTTTAAACAAGTGGTGCAACAGGAGTTGTCCAGGCTCCTTTGTTACTAAAATCTATTTTCATCATTGTCTAAGTCTCATGTGCTATCAACCCTGTTTCTCCGAGTGCTCCTGCAGCTTGAGATGGTGGCAGACTTCAAAACTATTTCCTTTGTCACAGAATGCTATGGAAAACAAAAAAATGATAGCTAGAGTTCACTCCTCTTTCTTTTCCTTTTTTTTTTCTTTTTTGTGTGCGTCTCCATCTGATCTATCAGTTGCCACTTGTTTCATACCTCCTCTCTGCCCTCATAGATCTGTACAATTGTACTCAACTTCTTAATTTTATTTATTTATTTATTTTATTAAAAGGCATCTGAAAGCATCTGCAGTTAAATTCAAAGTATTAATCTCCACAAACTTGGAACCACCTACGGCTTTTATTACAAATACTTGTTGGGGAAAACTGTTTCTGTTGGTAATGGAGATGCATAGGAGGCAAAGGATTTGTCACAGTTCAACAGGCAGAGAAAATTGTCTGTTTTTCTTACTGTTGTTGCTTTCATTAAAGCAATGCTTTCACTGGAATATCTAAGTAGCTGCAATACTTACGAAAGAAATAATATTTCTTTATTACAGTGTGAATCATCTCTGAGCAATTTTCAAGTACAAACACAAATAAGATGCTTCAAAAAAAACCAAACCCTGATGTATATTGAATCTTGTAGTATTACAGTTTGAGCAGAGCGTGTGTGGAAGTCATAAACAGGGGACCAAATTTTGTTCCAAATTTTCCTCTGACCTGAAGACAGAATTGCTCCTCGTGCTGGGGATGCCTGTGCCTGGTGGTAGGACACCAGGAAGGCACTTGAAGAAGCCAGATGGTGAAGGATGGTCTGGGGAATGGGACATAGGTAAGTCTGCTGGGATTGTACAGAAGCTCATTTTCTTGCTTTCACAGGCACCATGTTTTATAAAGCCTTTTATGAACTTGCTGTGAATTTGAGTTTGTGTCTTTTATGAACGTGCAGAAATTGCAAGCAGGTGTTCAGATTCCAAGGTTTCTCTGTCAAGTTTACTAGCCTAGTTCATTTTAATACCTGTTACTTCCAATTTATCAAATCTCCCCTTTTGAAACTGAAAACTCATTACCTGTATTAATCCATTTGATTTCTCTTTTACCTTGAAAAAATTTGAATTACTGGCTCCAAAATTATATTTGCCATGTTCCTTCTAAAATGTCCTCATTGCTTACTGCAAGTAAAGGTGTTGAACACTGTCGCCTCCTGTAGGCTGTGATTTTTTGATGAAAAAGCTTGCCAGCTATCATAATGTTGGACTTGGTGGTGTCTGGAGAAAAGGAGGCTGATGGGAGGCCTTATTGCTTTCCACAATGACCTGACAGGAAGTTGTAGTGAGGTGGGTGTCAGTCTCTCTCCTAGGTAACAAGTGACAGGATGAGAGGAAACCGCCATGAGTTGTGCCAGGAGAGGTTTAGATTGGATACTAGGAAAAATGTCTTCACTGAAAGGGTTATCAAGCACTGGAAAAGGCTGCTTAGGGAAGTGGTTGAGTCCCCATCCATGGAGGTATTTAAAAGACATGCAGACGTGACACTTAGTAGTGGACTTGGAAGTGTTTGGTTAACTGTTGGATGAGATGATCTTAAGGGTCTTTTCCAACCTAAATGGTTGTATGACTTGATAGCAGTCAGACCTGTTGGCCATCAAGGCTTTGTCTGCCATATTCCTGTGACAGAGCCAGCAATTGCTGTGTTACTGCAGTGTGTGGGCTCAGGCTGGCTCTTAGGTCATGGTGGGACAGAGTGGCTGGGAAGCCTGGAAGCTTTCTCTCCTTCCAGCAGTTGCACTAGGAGACTAAATAGCTGGGATCTGTGTATCTGCTCTCCTGTGTTCATAGGTATTCTCCAACTGGTATAATTAAAAACTTAATCATGGATGTTCAAGATAGAAAAGATATATTAGATAATATTGTTCATTGCCTTGGGGCCAGCACAAGATTGTTTCCTGTAAAACAGTTCACTTACTTGAGGGGAAGTTTAGGTCTACAAGCAACATGCAGGCTCAGGCTGTTATTGAAGAGCTGCAAGGCTTGTATATACGTCTTTATTAAAACTTTTTTTAATAAAAGAAAGGCATTTCCATGCCCACTTGCTTTTGCAGATTTCAGCAGTGCTAGCTTATTTCTCTGTGATAAAAACACATTTATTAGTTTTGTGTGCTCAAAGGGAAGTAGAAAAAAAAATAAATTGGAAATGAGGAAATACTCGGCCTTATTAAGTTAGTGGAAGCCTTCAGGTAGCTTGGAGTTTCACTGAAAGCCTCATCCTTTTTCCGGGTTATTTCACTTACACATAATAACTGTAAAAACTAATTACTTTGTCCATCTTATATTTTTAAAGAGGTGGCATATAATCCATAGATATCTCAATTTTCAGGGTAAATGAGTCTTTTCAGTCATGACCAAAATGGAGTCTCAAGCCATTTCAGTAGTCATAGCCATAGCAAGAAACAAGAGACACTGGCTGCTCTCTGAAAATCCTTCAGCTAAGTTCAATATTTTTTTTTAGATTCATTTTCCTCTCTGTCTTTACAATACAAATTTTCAGGAAATACACTTTGACTCCCTTTATGTCAACCACAATGTAAGCTGTGATCCT
Organism: Mesitornis unicolor; assembly: GCF_000695765.1. Taxonomy (NCBI): domain Eukaryota; kingdom Metazoa; phylum Chordata; class Aves; order Mesitornithiformes; family Mesitornithidae; genus Mesitornis; species Mesitornis unicolor. The sequence goes on from NW_010167308.1 coordinate 21,404, forward strand.
ATGTTATGCTGTCTTTACACTAAGCATTGCTGTGCAGGCTACCTTAGATCTTGCTGATGTGGCACAATACCATAGCCTCAGCACAACTTCACTCCAGACTGAAAAACATATTCAAGCCTCTACTGAGTCCTGGCCATCCCAGGTGCTCTTTCTACATCTTGTTTCCACACCTACCCGCTCTTGGGTAGTAGAGTTATTAGAAATTGCCACACCCCCTTTGTATGCACCAATGGTGCTAAGATTTCTTTACAGCCATAGTCACCTATTAAACTCTGGCCTAAAATAGTGAAGTACTACTCTCTTCTTCAGATGGAAAAAAGTTCTCACAAGGTGCATGTAATCACCCAATGCAGCCTGTAAGTTACATACTGAGAAGCTGTGTCTTGCACTTACCAAAGTTTGATTGTTACTAAAGTTTAAAGAAGAAACAAAAAATGTAAAACACCTCTGCTGTGAACAACACCAAGGCACTTGGCTGCAAAGGCTGGAGTAAAGAGGTGCGGCCACAAAACCTTTGAGGTAACCTGGTGTTGCTGAAATCTCTGGCTCTGTGATTCTGCTCCAATGCTTTGAACAGCAGTGCTGTGTGAGTACATGAGGGCAACAAGTCTGAAGACTTGATGCGGAGTAGAAGAAAGGCACAGCATGTGTGAAAATGAGGATAATCCCTTCTTTCCTGAAGGAACCTGTAAAAATTAGCAACTTAAAATATCCATCTTTCTTTATGGAGTGATAATATGTTTTAAACTTTGCATACTCTCAACCTCACTGAAGCTTAATGAATGAGAAATTATTTGGAGTAAATTACTTCCATTTCACTACTAGGTAAAGCCAGAAAACCAGAAGTATTATTGTGGTGGAGATGCTAAGTGCAAGGCCAGATGTTTCATGTTAAGTAATAGTGGGATCAAATGTTGCCTCTAAGTGCTTGCAATGAAACTGCCTTTGAAGCTGGCAATAGGCAGACCCAGTACTCCTATCCTTTCTGACTACGTATGATGCAATTTGGTGTGTGAGCTCTCTGAAGCTCCGTCATACAGCAGGACCAAAGGAAAGCTGTAGCTCTCCTATGTAGTATGATTTGGACTTTATTTCTTTTCATGTTGAGGTAGAGGGCTTGGCTGCTGGTGGGGAGAGTTCATCTGGATCATCAGCCTGTAATTAATATACTAAGAGGCTTCCTCCCACAGTAACCAAAGTCTGATTTTTATGAAAGTTTAAATAAGCATCTCTTCTGTGAGCAACAGCAAAACATGACACCAGAATGGCTTGGCACTTGGTAACACTCATTTGCTGTGTCAAAGGTGAGTTAAGGCTTAGACGTCAAGCTTATTAACTGAGCAAACTTATCTTATTACCTGGATCAGTTCCTGCAACCCGAAAGACCAAAAATATCGCAATCAAGCAAAGATTCGTGACCTTTATAATTTGTCGTCATTGCATGAAACTAATAATGCTGGTGTACATACAGCGCTCTGTGCTCTTTTCAACATCTTGAATCTCTAAACTAATTAGGATAACTTGGTGATCCAAACCTGTCCACAGGTTGTGTACAAAAGCAGGGATTTGAAATTACTGCTGTGCCTAAGTAAAGTCTCTTTTTGGCAGTCTAAATAGCATGGCCATGCAAGTGTGTTACAAAGTTACTCTCAAAACTTTTTGAAAACACTGCCAGTATCAGTCGGAAATTTTCAACTTGCTTCAATACTCTTGTAAAAAGTATCCTGAAAATGTTATTTCTCCATTCTCAACTGGAAATTCGTGCAATACTTAATATTGTGCTTTGCTTGTAAGGTTTTTTTGTAAATATGTTGAAGAAAAGTCTCCTCTCTGATGAGACAGTAGTATGCGGAGTTGTATCAGCAAGAAGACTAGGCCAAAAGGCTCCTGGCTATTTGCATAAGATGACTTTACAGATTATGGTGACAAAAAAGCAGAGCTTTGAGGTGCTACAATACTAACATAACCAACTTATTAATAGAAATGTTGAGCCATGTCTTAATGACTCTGGAAACAATGGACCCAACATCTGTATTTGTTCCAAGACACGAAAACTCCAAAACTTTCTAATGAGTATTACTGAGTTCAAAATTTCTGCTGTTCAAATGGGCACACTGAAAGAATAAAAACTGGCATTCACCTTGCATAGGTCATAGTAAGTTTATATATTGAAGTTTGCTTAAGACAGGCACTAACTGAAGCTGTGAAGGAACATATTACTGTACTATTAAACTTCACATGTTTCTTAGCTTTAATAAAAGGATAAAATGAGAATAATCTGGATTAAAAAAAAGGACTGAAAACACAATTGCAGGCTCTGAGAAGTAAGATGTTTTGAAGTGAATTAAACGGTGGTATCTAGTATTAGACAGATATATGGGTGAAGTTTTCAGTTCTGCTGTGAATCTTTTCTTCTCTATCAAATATCATATCACTGCTAAGAATACCACTACGATGGCTGCATCAGATAAGAAAAGGGTGCATTGAATCTGCTGTGGTGATGGGAAGCTACAATGCTCTGGGAAGTCCTTGTGGTTTCAGGACTTCAAGTGCAATGAAGTTTCATCTTAGTGTATTTGCTAGATGTTTGTATTACACTTTTGTCAGGTGGCAATTCTCAGCTGTAAACCCTGTCCATGCCAGCTGGAGCTTCTGACTGTACAGCCCAAAGGAGGTACAGGTCTAACATTGCCACTTGGGGTTTAACTATGCTATTAAAGTTTAACATGAAAGCAGAAGGACCAAAAATGAGCTCAGGCTAAGTTTTATTCCTGAAGTACTGTCTTCTGGATTGCCTCAGCAATTATGTTTTCTGTGCCTTCCTCTATTTCCTTTTCTCATCTTTACAAAAGACTCCCTGCCCTGTTTTGGAGCTGACCTGACATGTTGTTGACTAGGATGAGAAGGAGGTGAGTACACAGGAGAATATACAGTCCTGGGTGATATGTTGGGAGGAAAGGAGAAAGAGAGAGGCAGGCTTTGAAACCACATGGCTGCATCATATAACACTGAAAAAAACTGCCATTTTTTCTTTTGGTGTGGGGACTTTTGAACTTTTAAAATATGGGCATGTGGTCTCCATATTATGTGTCTGATTCTAATGTGAGACATTGTGTTGGTTCCTGCATATAATGTGCAGCAAACCCAATGTGTGTGTCTTGGCCATCCAGACTCAGCATGTGTGGTAGGTGATAAGCAGTGTTTTGTTTACTGTGCACATGCTTTACATGGAAGAAGCTTTGCACATGTGCTATTTTGCTGTCCAACACCCCATCAAAGGTAGCACTGAGAGTGGCCTGACACTGAGGGAAGTAATGGGGGAGGGAAAAGCTTGATGCCCTCTAAGTGGTTGCTGTCCTACCTTTGAGCTTCCTATTAAATCTGTTCCCACTATATTGTTCCAGCCTGAGAAAAGGGCCCTCACACTTCCATGCAGAAATCAAATATCTTACACCAAGTTAGACCTTGTAAATAAAATTGTGTTTTCAAAGTGTTTCATAATTGGAAACAATCCATGAAAAATACTTGTGCTTCAGCCACTTCAGTGTTGTATTGTTTAACTAAAGGACTTGCTATTATTTTTTTGAAAACTAAATAATAGTATGAAGAAAATTAATTTTAGAAAGTCTAAGCAAGCTTAAATGATTCAATGAGTTGTAGTTGAAGGAAACCAGAGTACAGAAGCATTTGGTAAATTGCCTTAAAAATAATCTATGAATCCTGCAGTAGTGTGTATATTCTAGGTACTATAAACTGCCAAAATCCTGCCTGCACCTCAGCATGCTTCTGTCCTTTGCATGGTCCACACAGTCAGTAGGAAGGGGTGTTTGGGGCTTTGCTGAACTCATGTGGCTCAGGCAGATTGTGGGTCATGTCAAGACCTAAGAGACACCTTCAAAACTAACCACAGAACAGTTCTGTCTATTACATACAGACTCAAGCATTTTCTTTAAGGTATTGTAAGTGCTACTATAACACCAATCAGTAACAGTAATAATAAAAGCAAGTCTTTTAGAAGTAATGAGTATGTAAGAGCAAGGAGCTAAAATGAAAATCAGTAGGCAAACCCAACTACAACTGACTCTGCCAGATGCATGCTATAATTTACACTCTCCAGGATTTGTTTACGTATTTATCAGCTTATGTTGACACATAGGTAAATATATATACACACACACACAGAGAAATGTGTGCGATTATACATATATTCATTAAGAACTACGAGGGGCACTTACATTATGTAGAATAGCCAAGAGAGGCATGTGATGGAGGAAATGGAAGCTTTCTTTTGAGTTACCTGTATAAGACAAAAGCTGTGGACATAGTGAGACTAGTGTGTAGGATCTATGATTTTCACATCTGGGTTGTGTTCCTGTTATTGTGAACTTAAATTCAGAAATAAATACACCTTTCTGGATATTAAAAAAGAAAACTGATTTTGGGAAGGCCAAGGGCATCTTCTGCATTCCAAGTTGTCAAGGGAGACAGTGAGCTTGTTACATGCTTACCTTGCTGGTTAATTAATGGTTTTTCACTTTCACTAATGTGTTACACTGAAGATCTGCTAAAGCAGAGACATAAGCAGGCTGAGGATGTGGGATGCTCACAGCCCATGAGATGTGCAGCCAGGAAGCCAAAGGTTCTAGAAAGAAGTATGTTTTTGCCTTAAGCTATAAGCCGGTTTCTGTTACACAGGTCTGGCGGGGTTAAGATAAAGCTTGAATTCTTTCATTCCTTTGTGCCCTCTGAAAATGAAGAAATAATTGAATGGAAGTAGATTTGAATCTATTACCCTTCGAAGAGTACCAGGATTTGCGCATTTGTTTGTTTTACAGTGAGTTCATACCACTATTCAACTTTCTTCCTGACCATAAATTCTTTTTGGAATAAAGTATATTGCAGGATTTGTTCTGAGCCTCAAGATCCTGGCTGTGAATAGACCATAACTATTCAGACCTGGCACTGAGACATCCTGCTTCTGCCACCTTCTATTTTTGGATCTTCAGATTTTCCATAATATCAGTAGTAAATATTTTACTGCACAATATTCCAATGAAGCATCGCCATCAGTCCCTCCAATGGAACAAGATAGTTCATGTAATGTATTACTTCTGTCTAGAGCTCTATGAAATCTGCTGCTTTATTCAAGAAAATAGTTATCTATTTTTCAATAGGTTGCATAAGCCATTTTACATTTTTGAGAATTGACTATCTGGGTCTTTGAACTTTGGCTTTTGAAATGCTGAGGGGAGAAGAAAGTTCAAAACACATGAATTCATATGCAAATCAGATAAAGCTGGTGTGCCATAGACACAATCCATTTTCATTTAAGAGTGCAGGTGGTAAAAGTTATGAATGGTAGCTTGGTTTTAGGTGGTACTCAAGGAAGAGATGATATGTAGCTCCTAATGCACTGAAATTTAAATTTCAGTTAAAGCCACTAGGTAGTGCTATGTTATAACTACTTTCAGGCACTCACTTTCCCACTTGCTAGAGCCTGACTTTGGGAAATAGACTTGCTAGTGCCACTTAACTGTCAGATACAGTCACTTGCAAGATCTTAAGTGGACACAATGACTAAGAACAAATTGTAGGAAGTAAGGCAGAAAGAACATGCAAAAAAATCTATTTTTTTTCCCCATCTTTGCCTGCCCACGAGAACAAAGAAGCTTGGAGGAGAAACTTCACTTCTGAAATGGTTGAGGTGAAATAAGTCAAGGCACTCCTCCCCACTGGTATCTGAAAGATGAGCACTCCTTAATATAGAAGCTCAAACCGTATGTTTTAATAACGAAAAGAAAAATTATGGCCACCTACTTTAGATCTTACAGAGTGCAGGCCATAGTGTTTCATGGGACACTTTCTCCACTGACTCATTGTTTCAGCGTGAGATAACTGATTTTTGAAAGACATGCGATCTTCGTCTAGCAGATAACCTTGTAACACTAGTGACTCAACTATGTTTGGTGAGCCCATGGTGCTAATATTCTTCTCTAGTATAATGTTATGCCTATGCTGGCCTCTATAGGTATTCCCAATTTAGCTTTAAATTGGGTATTGCGGTTACCAGATGTGGACAGTCTATAGGAGGTAGCATGGAGCTTGGTGTGAAGTCTTTACACTCTGTCAGGAAGCAGGGTAAAGACTACAAGAGAGCTTTGTGTTTGCTATAAGTTGCCACAAGCACGCGGATCTTGATGACCTGTGGAGGTCACTGATCATTAGCCTCTTATTAGTGGACTTGGCAGCTACAATTTAAAGACACATTAAGGCAAATATTCCATATCACTACTGTAATTGTCTTAGCAGAAAAATTGCCTGAGAGAAGATAACAAGGTCACGTTTGTGAGCAATGTTTTATGCTAACAACATAAAATGTAAATAAAAATAATTATAAGGAACTCTGTCAAAGGGTGGCAAAAAATTAGCTTTCCAGCTCACATAATTTGATCTATAGTTACAGATGTGGAAATAATAGGCAGCTGGTTTCATTTGGGAGTCACACGATACAGCCCTCTGCAGCCTTTTTCCTGCCACAAATTTAGGAAAGCTTTGCGTGAAACAGAAATAATACTTGCACTGTGCTTTTGAAGAGACTGTGGGCCAAGCCAAGAGAGCTGGAGTGGAGCAGGAGAGCCAAAGGATAGCACAAACCAATAATGAAAGCAACATGTGATATCATCTGGCCAGAGAAAGATGAGAACGGTAGAGGGATTTAATGATTCAATTTGAAATACCCCTTGGAAGGAAAGGAATGTGTTCAGAGATTAAGACGGGCTCCTAAGTATTAGGAAAATTGGATTTTATTTATGACATTGTCATGTCCTATCTGTATGATCTTCTATCTGTGCCTCAGTTTCCCAGCCCACGTAACTGCTCACTTCAAAGCTGTTCTGTGGGTTCCTTTGTTAAGGAGTATAGCCTCTATTGGGAACCGAGCTGAAAAACTGAATGAAAGGATGTTGTTATTTTAATCAACCATTAAATGTTTTGTATTTCAGATGAGATGAAAAGTTAAACAGAAGGTTCTGTGCAAGCCCTTGAAGAAATTAGAAAAAAAACCCAAACAACAAAACCCTCTTCGTGTTTCAAATAGATTCATCTTTCATTTGGCTCTTCCTGAGCACGTAGAGTTCAAACAGCTCTGACAAGCACTCTGTAAAGATTGATTTCTGCAACCAAGTGTGTTGGGAATGGATTCTCTTAGATTCATTGGACACGGATAATGTGGTGTCTAAAGTGAGCACTGCCATTACGCAGCCTTGTCAGTGCTCTGCTGCTTTTAGAGTCTCTCAGACTACTAAGGCCTGTTTTTTTGGGTCTGGAGAGAAAAGGAGGAGGCAGCAGAGGGAAACCATGAAAAGATTTTTGCAGTAGTGTAGCAAAGAGACTCCTGTTTTGGATGATGAAGTCTTTTTATGAGAATGATTTTATGATTGGTAAAGGAGAAATTATGAATGGCATCTGGCAAAGAAGCCGTTAAGGCCTGACAGTGTATGTAGACATTTTTTCCTTCCGTGTTGAGGAAAAGTGCATGTCACTCACTCAACAAAGGATAGTGTCACATTTTTTAAATGAACCCTAAGGAATATTTAGGAAATAACTTAAGGTATGAAGTTCAAAAACATTTCTTCTGTGAGAAAATCAGACCCTAAAACCATCTTTATGGCTGCTCATTATTGCAGCTCAGACAGTGTTCCAAGAGCATTGAAAGTTAATCTGTGTTTCTCCATTAGGAAAGACCATTCTTGGTTTTCTTTTTCAATGGACCAAGAGTGAGGTTGTGTACACAATAAAAACCATAGACCTTGAAGATTTTGAGGGAAACTTTAGGAAAGAGGAGCTATTTTTTGTTCACCAGAATGAAGCATTAAGAAATATTAGGTAAGGACTTGGATTACCTTGTTGCAAAGTGTTGGAGAGTAAGTTAAATTATTTCTTCATATTCAGATAGTCTGTATATATGTCATCTAAAAGTGCCAACTATGCAAGATCTTTGCTGTGTGAAAGAGTGGGTGCCACATCTCACAGCACAAATTTTTTGTTCATAGCCATCGAATTTGTCAGCGAACCGGCAAAGAGAGAAATGTCCCATTCACCCAACCACCACTAGAGGCCACCACAAACCTCAATAAAGAAAGAAAAAAGCTTTTAATTTCTACTAGAGTGCAAATTTACAAAGAGAAATCAGGAGAAAGACCATAACCTGTGTCCCATACGAGCATATGTTTCATGTCTTCTGTAGTGAAAGAAAATGTTGTTGAGCTTACATCAAGCTCGTGGATCCATCAAGTTTTTATTCTTTTTCTAAGAGGAAATATTCACTGGAAAGGGGTATTGGATATAAGTAATATTTTTCAGTATCATAGTGATTTTTGTGAGGGCAATATCTCTGTTTCATGGAGGGGAAATATTAGATCCAGAGAGGTTAAGAGACTTGCGTATATTATTAGATATTGTTATTAATTCTTGCTTTAAAAGCATAACCTGCTCTGGGCCAGGGATTCTTTATAGCGTATTTATTCACGAGGCTTAGGTATCACATATGTTATAGTGAAAGAAATGGACTACAATTTTCTTAAATTCTTAAATATTTTATTTAATACAGTCATCAGCCTTGCACTGAAGTGCTGTCTTTTCTAGAGCTGGCTGCTGACACCATTTTCCCAACATTCCCTGAACAACTTATAAACCATGTTCACCTGTAACACTGCGATTGTAGGATCAGGAAGCTTCCTATAACATTTTCCATGAGTGCATGCAGGAATTTGGCTCAGCTAGAATAAAAAGCATAATTAAATAAAACCTAACTGGAAGGAGATACCTGTGCCACCTTTTGTCCTATTTAGGAGTCTGCCCAATGCAACATATTTTGCTGTGTCCTACAAAAGAGGAAATGGATTATACTAAACTTTGTGACAAATTGTTTCAAAAGACCTTGGCTTTCCTGCATAGAAACACCCCTTTTATCACTTTTTCCAATAAATTGTGGCAGCATCTACCTGAGGTCATCAAATCAGCATTTCACATTGTCTTGTACGTTGCTTTGCAGTGAATCCTAGGACACTCAGTAGTCAGATATTGGTACCTCATACAGGAGACATGTCTGGCTGAGGTGTGATAAACAGTTCAATACTATCCTTGTTAGATGGGCAGAGATTTTTATTTAAAGTGAGTAATAGTGTTGATGTGGGTCAGTAATGCATGTTTTAGATGTTACCAGCAATCATTTCTTTTTCACTTTCTCACTCCCTCTCATTTTCCATGTTGTCTGACATATCTGATGGAACTTTTTGAATATACAAATTCCTGGCCTGCACATAAGATGACAAAGCCAGGTTGAAGAGTTGGTTTAGGAGGTACATGTGCAGCCACAGAGGGCATGATGTGGTAGTAAATATCAAAAGGAGGCAAAGACGGGAGTACCAATGGTAAAATAGTTGTCCCTGACAGTAAGATGGTTAACTAGTGGACAGAAAAGGAAACTTGACTTTTGGTATATTTAGGTTATATTGTCCATCCTCATTGCTGCTATTGTTGTTGACTCTTCCACCTACTCTGCTGAGGTAGAAAGACCTTTCTCTAATCAGAACAATGTTGTCTTACTGTTGGAAAGAGAAACTGCTTTAACTTTGCCATCTCACTAACTGCATAAAAATCCACCAAGTGAATGAAATAGCATAGGAAGCCCCATGGTTTGCATTAGGTAATATTATGTCCAAGACAATTGTACTAATGCAAAACCTTCCATTTCCTCAGCTGTGTCTGAAGTAAAGATTCTGACATTTGGAAACTGGGTATTTTAGAGCTAGTGGGCAAATTAGATGGAGATGTATTAGAAATTCACACCAATGGGGTAATAGTTTTTCTAAGTCAGTAACAAGAAAGGAACCAGGGTTGGCACTGCAGGTGTCATCTTCTTTTCATGGTGGAAGCAGTGGGGAGAGTGGAGCTGGATGTTCCTTACTAATTTTTTCTGCCTGTATTTCTCTCAGTTTTTTGTATTAAGTCTCTTACAATTGTAAAAATATGTATTAAAACCCAACTGACATATCACTGGTTTAAATGTTACATCTCATGAGAGAGAAAAGAATTTAATTTCTTTCCATAGCATATAGCAATGGAGATCTGCTAGATACATTACCATATATTTGTTTTCTTTTCCCTGATTACATATGGAAGATTATCAGATCTGCTCTGGTAAATCCTCAGCTCTGAATTTTTTGCACACTAAATAAGACCAACCAATTTCGTGGGTGTGTGTCTGTTCTGCTTTTCTCCTGTGAGACTCTGTTTGTTTACATTTAGCAAAGGTTTTGTTTGGACTGTAACAGATTCTTTCTTCCAAAGTAAGGATATTTTTATCTTGCAAATAAATACACAAGCCCTTACCAAACTACTTTTATAAAGGGTTAAAGTGGTGCATATCATGGAGATAGACTGCATGCTGTCACTGCCTCATGCCCCGGTGTTCTCACTGAAGAGGAGATTGCTGTCAGCTGTGGCATCTACCTACGGCTGCTGCTCATGGCTCCTTGACCTTCATAAATCATGTCAATCACAAAGCCAGCAGGATTCTCCAGTGGTCTCTGAAGTACTGGAAATACTGACAAGGTAATGCAACTTTCTCTCTGTTTCTCAATTGTACCTCCTCCCATTACTTTCTAGCTGTTCTCCTTAGGCATTCAGCTGCTCTATAGCTGTGCACAGCCACCCAAAAGAGGTAATAACCAGAGGTAATATTTTCAAATGTGCTTTGGGGAAAGGTCTTTTTAAAGTAATTTTTCACCAACTCCTGGTGAATTCAATGGGAATTGGATACCTAAAAGCCTAACATGGAGCTTTAAAAGCCTTTTAAAAAAATTACCTGTCCACAGAAGCACCTTAGGTGCACAGATTCTCTGTAAATGTTAGGCTCTGTAGGTCTTCATTCATCTTGCCTAACTTCAGACATATAATTGATGCACTTCAGTCAGGAACATATTTGTCCTAAGTCTCCCCAGTAGTCAGTAGAGAGAAATAAGCTGCTTGTACCAAGATCTCAATTGCTGTCAGTAGGTGCCTTGTTATCTCCTAGGATACTCAGGGTAAGTCTAGTTAAGTGCCTAAAATTAGTTAAAAGGGAGCTGGGGCTTACCTGTCTGTCAATCACTTTTAAGATTTCTATGTAGATATTTTTGAAAGGTAACTTGTTGACTTGAAAAATGTTTCTTTCTGACAGAGGCCAGAATTATTTTCTTTAGAACTAAATCAAAGTCAGCTGAGACTCTTCTTACAGCAGATAGATACTCGGCCCTGCACTACAGAACTAAAACAAAGAAGGATGGGTTTGGTTGTAGGCACTCGCTGATGCAGAATTGTAACTATGGTGCTTTGGAAAGGATGATCTTCACAGCAAGGAGCTGTGGCACTATACAGTGTTCTTTCCATGGTTGTTCATGTTGACTGCCTTTGATTCCCCATCAGGTGTTACACACCTGTGAAAAGGGTGCTGCTGTGAATATGTATTTCTAACCATTGATTTCTGACAAATAATTTCAAGAGGCTGCATCATTTGTACCTTTAAAGAAGAGGTTTCTGAACAACAGTCAGTGAAACATCAGGCCATGTCACAAACAGAGTCCCAGGTTTTCTGGATTGGTTTACCTATTATGGGGGGGG
>NW_010167309.1:0-233 GCF_000695765.1 Mesitornis unicolor
ATATATATATATTAAAAATATCAAGGAAATATAATGAATTATTCAGTGTATTTTCATTCAGTAATTTTAATCCTAAACCAATTAAATATTCCTTGAATTTGGAAGCAGAGTAAGAACATTATTGTGAATCAGATGTTATCTCCATTACCTCTTTTTCTTCCTAGTCCTGGAAGTGTCCAGAGAAGGGCAACAAAGCTGGTGACAGGGCTGCAAGGCATGGCCTGGGAAAAGTG
>NW_010167309.1:445-734 GCF_000695765.1 Mesitornis unicolor
ACCAGGAGAGTGGCCGAACCCTGCAACAAGCTTCCTAAAGAGACAGACAATGCCTCAAGCCTGTCAGTGTTCAAGAGGCATTTGGACAATGTAACATGTTTTAACTTTGGTCAACCGTGAAGTGGTCAGAGAGTTGGACTACATGACCACTGTAGGTCCCTTCTAGCTGAAATATTCTGTTCTATTCTGTTCTGTTCTCTTTTTTCACTCATAGCAGTAACCCATGAAAGAATGTCATTGGCTGGGATGATGTTGAATCAGCCATACCTTCAAATATTTAACCATACAC